>NC_136875.1:10408855-10665073 GCF_951799975.1 Gobius niger
GTTAAAATATGTATTTGTGGAAGTGCACAATTACGCTATTTTGGGCCAGGCTAGTCAGAACCCAGGGCTGTTTTTCAGTCCCAGTCCGCCCCTGAATAGAGCTGAGCGTAACTTAAAATATATCGCGTCCACGATATAAAAAAAAGTATATCACGATAATATGCGATGCGATATGGCCCACCCCTAGAGGAAAGGTGAGTGCATGGATGTCATGGTGAACAGGAAGAGGATCTGAGGCTCTCTGACTATCAGTTTAAAGTCCTTTATTTTTAACATAAGGACATGCCAATGCTTTAATTTACATGTGGCACCAGGTGGCCTTAAATACTCAATCATAGGAGGTGGTGACATGAAAAGAAGTGTCCATCTCCCGTGTTTTATTTTTTTCAAACAGGACACTCAACCTTCCCAAAAAAAGTGTCAAAAATTCAAAGTACCTATGGAGGATAGATGCTCATTTGGCTTCTGTATTGTCGAAGCCGTGACATTACCTGCATACCTCTGCAGTCCAGAGAATAAGAATCACTTTGTCTCTGAGCTGTTACCAGTGCTGCTGTAAATGTCATGTGACAACTCCATAATTGTCACATGATGCAGAACCTGCTGAGTCACATGTACATTAAAGTATTGTTTGTGAACTTGAGCTGAAACCCATTTATAACCATGTCAAATGCGGAAGATACATTTTCCTTTGGTTACATGCCATTAAAGCAGCTGCCTCGCTTGTCTGGTTTTAGATCTTTCCTCTTTATGAAAAGTGACATGTGACTTTCTGAAATCTAAAACTATTGTCTAACAAAACACTGAAATCTCTAAGGAAGTAATTCAGCTGCTGTAGGTCTGGGGTCTCTCACCTTTTCCCTTGTGAGCTACTTTTACTAAATAAACATAGCAGAGGTACTTGAGCTACTATGGCACACGTGGGAACGACCGATTTATCATTTAAAAATAGCAATAACACTGTTTGTCTTTTTAAGGGGGAGCGTGCCACAGGGTTCGGCGTGGCTCTGCTCATGGCTCTTTTCGGACAGGCTTCGGACGACTCCATTTTGAAGCAGGTCTCTCCTCTGGGCGCCTCCAACTCCAACGCAGCAGACGACTCGATGGAGCGAGACTGCAAGCGGCGGAGGCTAGTTTAAAAATGAAGTTCATACTCTGGCTTCTTTTTACCCACTGCACACCTGATCGCAGAAAGCATTGTTTTTCTCACATATGTTATGATCACCATGGGGTCAGAAGCTCAATATTTCTATTGTATTATGTTTCGGTCTGATACTAACATTATCACCTAAAAAAAAAATGTTCTGCATCGTATTTCGACATGATGTAGGAGTAAAAAGCAGGGGATGAATTCTCCCTGAACTCGCATTGTTTCACCTAATGTGACTCGTAGTTTTGCAGTAAGCCATTTCCTGGATTAGTGAGTGGCTAATGTTAGGCAACTTCTCAAATTCTGATTGTCTTGGTCTATTTTTGGCATTTACGTCTTTAAATGTTTGTGCACAAATGTTAAAGCAGCACTATGCAACACGTTTAGCTGGATATTCACAAGTTTAATTCTATATTTTTTGTGTCTGTGTTTGCAAGTAACCTGACCTACATAGTGTTGCTTTAACAAAAATTGTAAAAAAAAATACCTCTTAAATTTTCGTTGACTTCTGTTAATGAGTAAAAACCAAGCCATGCCACAACATTGTAAACCTCTGCACAGAGAGCACTTATCGAGTCTGGGTTCGAGACGGTTTGAAATGCATTTGTGATTCTGTCCTGAAATAAATAAAGCAGTGCCATTTGATTGTATTTCGCTGTGTGTTTGTCCAGGTTTATGATGAGTAAAAGGTTTCCTGTTATTACTGCGTTAGAGACTTTGGCCCACGCGAAACCTGACAAACAGAAGGCACGTGACTAACTGGTTTCATTGTGGTCCAAACTCCTTCTTAACTAACACATTTTAACGTGCTAATTCTCAACAGGGAATCATTTATAGGCACGTTTCACAACTTAAAAGAACAGGCCACCGTTTTTCTATACTGTGATATGTTCTTACCTGAGTTTAGACTTAGAGTTGATGTGTACCTGTCTGGTCTTTGTGCCCGTGGAAGCGCTTGGTCGCTTCTGACTTCACCCCGTTTGGAGCTGTAGGAATAGACCAGACAGGTACACATCAGCTCGTCTAAGCTATCTCAGTATGTAAAAATGGTGGCCTGTTCCTTTAAAGCAGGGGTCCTCAGACTTTTTTCTCTGGGGGCCACATTATTGTTCCTGACTGTGATGAGGGGCCGGACCAGGTTGGCTATAATATAGAATTGTATGACCCAGACCAAAATGCCTCTTTGTGAAGTAGAGATTACTCGCCTGCACAGTCCCCACGACTATATCCACAAGATCAACACTTGATTCAGGCACATATTTGTTTCACTGTAGTGGTTTGCAAAAATAGTCAATCAAGTCTTCACACTTTGTTTTAATTTCCATTTATTTTTATTTTCAAATAAAACATCATTATGTAATGTGACCAAAGTAATAACTTCTTACACTTGTATTGTGCTTTACAAGCCTGTGTCACAAGTTTCTCATTATTCATTTTCTCCACACTCTGTTATTTATTTATGGTTTATTTGGTAGGGACAGTGCAAGTTAATGAACAAGCCACACCGGATTGTAGCCTTAGGCTAATTTTCATCCGTCGTCCCCCATGCGCACGCTCAAACATACTCTCATACATCCTGGCCTATTGTACATGTTTTTAGTGGTAGGAGAAACCGGAGTACCCAGAGGAAACCTACGCAGACACGGGGAGAACATGCAAACTCCACACAGAAAGGCCCCGTCCTTGGTGGGAATCGAACCCGGACCTTCTAGCTGTGAACCGCTGTGCTACCGTGCTGTGGTGGTCAGCTTCATTTACCACGTGGCTATAATGTGTTTATATTCTGATCTCATGTAAGTGCCCTCTGCTGGACACCTGTGGAATTATTTTTTGTTTATTCAAATTGCCCCCTAGTGGCTGGAATGAGTAAACTGGTTATTTAGTTAAAATATCCATATATATTTATATTTTAAATATATTTATTGAAGGTCCCCAGCATATCGAGGCCTGCAAGGTCATGAAGTTAATACATATGCTTTATAATTAAATCCTCAGTGGGGTTTTTTTCCCCTCACAATTTTTATGTGAGACCCCCCAAAAATCTAAATGAACTGTGTCTCATAATTTGTCACTATTCAAAAATAAATCAGTCTACATTATAACAGGCTTGTCAAGTAGCATTTTCTCCACGAACTTTACATGAGCAGTTATGCGGGTCACTATTACACTTCTGCTTTATTTTTTTTTATTTTTTTTTTATTAAACTTTTTTACAAAATCTCGTAGAGACAGCAAATAAAACAGGCAAGTAAAATAAAGTAAAATAAAGTAAAATAAAATAAGGCATTGTTCCCAGATAAATGACAATGTGTTACAGGTTCAAAAACAATTCAGCAGCATTGCAAATTTCTTCCACAGTTTGGTTGGATTTTTTTTAGAAAATTAAAGGAGGATAAAAACAATACTTCTGCTTAATATTTATGGCTACTTTATGCTGTTTCTGCCTTAATCACGTGCTTCTGACGAAACGTGATCACGTGACAAAGCACTGGACAGCTTTTATCAAACTTGGTAAGCACGGCTCCACCTCACTTTTCTCCTGTGTTTTCCACTTTGATCACATCCATATTTTAGTGTTATCCTCATTCTCTCTGACCCACAGCCTCCCCCGTCCTCACCATGGCTCCTCTGTCCGCCGGTGTCGCGTTGTTTTCGGCCTTGATTTGCACAGTGACCGCTGGGGTGTTCTTCAACCCGGACAAGCCCTGTTATGTGCCCAAGCCGCGCAGGAACGACTTTGGTTTGAGGTAAGTTCTTTCTTTTTCTTTTTCTTTTTTTTTTTGCAATTGCATGATCTGTTTCTAAATCGTATACAGTGAAATATAGGCTGGATAGTTTATAAATGTTCTTCACATCATCCTATGTTATTCCATTATGTGCATGACGTTGTGTCTCAGCGGTATCTCTGTTCAGTATTTCCACAATAATACCCTGATACAGTAATCCAGTTCCACTGTAGCTGCTCACACGTTTGGTAGACCACATGATCAAGATAAGAGCAAAGTGGGGTTTCCAGTCGCGGAAGTAAATGTGTGATTTACAGTGTCACATGGTTGAAACCTAATGAACAATGGTTTGAAGCTTCAGCAGAAAAATGCAGAAGTTAAATGTGTTTTATAATAGATCCATGGGTCCACAGCAGTATGGTAGTAATAGTCTTTAGAAGTAGGCAACTCTACATGTTGTATTATCTAGGTGCATCATGGAATTTTATATGCAGTGCAGTGTTAATTTTGACAACATATTTTAATTTAGTTTTAGTCTTAGTCTTTTGACAAAAATGTAATTCGATTTTAGTCTAGTTTTAGTCAAAAAATATCTTCAATTTTAGTCTAGTTTTAGTCGACTAAAATTGCAAGTAAATTTAGTCGACTAAATTTAAGAGGAATTTAGTCGACTTTGCATTGATAATATTCATTATAATCATATTTAATCTTGTTCCTCTGCTTCATGGAGCTGCTCCACATGAACAAAGCTCAGAGCTGATCCTTTGGCAGAGGATTTACATGATCTGAGGCTCTTTCAGACGGTCAAGAGAAGTTTGGATGATTTTAGTCTCTCCTTTTCATTTGTATTTAGTCTTATTTTAGTCGACTAAAATATCTGGACATTTTAGTCATAGTTTTAGTCTCATGAAAAACTTTTAATTTAGTTTTAGTCCATTTTAGTCGTCAAAAATAACACTTTGACTAAAATTAAGAATATTTTAGTCGACGAAATTAACACTGATGCAGTGTTGGGGAACAGTAACTAAGGAATATAACCTATTACTGAAACAAAATATGGGAATATTTAGTCATTACAATTCAAGTAGCTCAAGTTTCCAGTGCACCTAAATGTAGGAACAAAAAAATGTCCCCAAACAGAAAGCAGCACCAAATCAGGTTGGACGCAGGTGCATAAGATCTGCTGTTGTGCATAAATGTCGGGCGACAGTGGCACATGATCGGAAGGTCGGGGGTTCGAATCCCACCTCCTGAAAGTGCACATTGTCGTTGTGTCCTTGGGCAAGACACTTCACCCACATTGCCCCCAGTGTCTGCGTACGTTGGTGTATGAATGAGAGCATGAATGGGTGAGTGGATCCTTGCTGTAAAGCGCTTTGAGTTAATGTAGGTGGAAAAGCGCTTTATAAGTTGAGACCATTTACCATTTACCATATGAGACTCTTTCAGACGGTCAATAGAAGTTTGGATGATTTTAGTCTCTCCCTTTCATTTTTATTTAGTCTTATTTTAGTCGACTAAAATATCTGGACATTTTAGTCATAGTTTTAGTCTCATGAAAAACTTTTAATTTAGTTTTAGTCCAATTTTAGTCGTCAAAAATATCACTTTGACTAAAATTAAGAATATTTTAGTCGACGAAATTAACACTGATGCAGTGTTGGGGAACAGTAACTAAGGAATATAACCTATTACTGAAACAAAATATGGGAATATTTAGTCATTACAATTCAAGTAGCTCAAGTTTCCAGTGCACCTAAATGTAGGAACAAAAAATGTCCCCAAACAGAAAGCAGCACCAAATCAGGTTGGGCGCCGGTGCATAAGATCTGCTGTTGTGCATAAATGTCGGGCGACAGTGGCACATGATCGGAAGGTCGGGGGTTCGAATCCCACCTCCTGAAAGTGCACATTGTCGTTGTGTCCTTGGGCAAGACACTTCACCCACATTGCCCCCAGTGTCTGCGTACGTTGGTGTATGAATGAGAGTGTGAATGGGTGAGTGGATCCTTGCTGTAAAGCGCTTTGAGAGCCTAATGTAGGTGGAAAAGCGCTATATAAGTTGAGACCATTTACCATTTACCATATGAGGCTCTTTCAGACGGTCAATGGAAGTTTGGATGATTTTAGTCTCTCCCTTTCATTTTTATTTAGTCTTATTTTATTCAGACTAAAATATCTGGACATTTTAGTCATAGTTTTAGTCTCATGAAAAACTTTTAATTTAGTTTTAGTCCAATTTTAGTCGTCAAAAATATCACTTTGACTAAAATTAAGAATATTTTAGTCGACGAAATCAACACTGATGCAGTGTTGGGGAACAGTAACTAAGGAATATAACCTATTACTGAAACAAAATATGGGAATATTTAGTCATTACCATTCAAGTAGCTCAAGTTTCCAGTGCACTTAAATGTATGAACAAAAAAATGTCCCCAAACAGAAAGCAGCACCAAATCAGGTTGGACGCCGGTGCATAAGATCTGCTGTTGTGCATAAATGTCATCAAAACAAAACATGAGAGAATGGGATGAAGGAAAAGGAAATTGTTGACTGAACCTTTGCCCCGTGGCATTATTACTATTTTTAGTTAATATTTTGTGTAACTCAAAGAAGTGTAATTCAGCTACATTTATGAAACAGTAATATGTAATACAAACATTGCCCAACACTGTTTATATGTGGGGAAAAAAACATTCTTTTAGTGCGTATTTGAGCTTTTAGTGACCAAGCTGCTGTGTAGCTGGTTAGCATGGTGCTTTTACTTTCCATCACGGCTCCAGGATCAATTGTTTTCAGAATTTCTATTTGGTTTTCCCTGCTGACGGACCCTCTCACCAGAAAACATACAAAGCAATTGATCCTGGAGAGTCGTAGAAGCCACGGTGATCAAAAGTAAAGGCGCCATGCTGACCACTCATACAGCCATTGGGTCACAAAAAGGTAAAACACGCACAAATATCTTTTGCACTATCAGGAGCCGGGATCAAGCTGCTGGCTCATGAATCTGAAGGGGAACTCTCTACTGAACTAAACTAAACTACATTTCCGTGGTGGTTCTCCACAGGACGGGCCCTCGCCCTCACGAGTACCTGAACATCTCCGAGCTGCCTGATTCCTGGGACTGGAGGAACATGAAGGGGCAAAACTTAGTCAGTACGACCCGGAACCAGCACATCCCCCAGTACTGCGGCTCCTGCTGGGCCCACGGCAGCACCAGCGCCATGGCCGGTATTTATGTTTTTACCCACAGATGTTATAGTTTCAGATGACGATCCACTGCTCTACTACTCTATGGATGAATCACTGCTTTTGATAGAAATATAAAAACCTTGCCATTGTTTATAAGGTTTGGGTCCAACAATCAGACCTTTTTGAATGCTATTAGATGAAAGGGGGATTATAGACTTTAGTTATATTAATCAGAGTTTTATTGAAGCTTCATGCGTCTAAGTTTGTTTGTTTTTTCCGATCTAAGACATACACACCCAGTTCCAGACACAATCTAGTCCAGTCTGTTTTAGATCTTTTTTTACCTGTTTTAAAGGGGAAATTCTATCATAAATCATGTTTCCGGGCTCATGATATCGTGTGAATGCAACCTATTTTACATACGTTAAGTGTTTGGGCGTGGTGAGCAGACTGCTCCAAAGATAATAGGTATAATAAGTGAGTGATCAAACTCATCACGAAAGTAAGGCAACAGACAGGAGACCTACATCATACTATGAAGTCAAACTTATTGTGTTTTTCTAATTTTTCTAGACTTTGTCACCTCAGCCTAACCAGGAAATGAAAGATTTCTACTCCAGTGCCATTTAGCATCAACTTATCTCTAATTTATTCCTCCACAGTTCAAACTTTAAACAATGTGGCTTCACTCAGAGATCCATATGAGCTCAATTTAAATGCCCTCATATGCACAGCCCTCATACTACGCTTCAATTGTAGGAAGACGTTGACGTTGGGCATTTTTTGCCTGTGGCTGATGTTTACCCCTGTGCACTGTCATGTGACGCCATCTCCAAAGTATATAAAGCTCTGATGAAACTTGTAGAAACATAAAGATCCAGTTCACAAGAAATACTATTATGAAGTTGTAGGTAGCACTTTAAAATGTCTGCTCTTAAAGTGACGAGAGGGGGATGCAGATCTCTGACTTGCCCATGGCTCATTGGTAGAACGTAACAGTATTTTTACCTCTTTGATTGTACTGCTTTTTAAGCCACATCCTGCACAAGAAGGAAGTGAAATAAGCACCACAAAAGCAACCTCCCACCTGAACCAAGCACATTTTCTCCAGTTTGGCTTTACCCCAGTCCAAAAGCTTCTGGAAAAAAGCTGTGAAAATAGAAATAAAACAGACGAAAACAATGATGGAAATGTGACAAAAATGTGATAAAATTTTGACAAAAAAATGACAAAATGTGATGAAAAATGTGACAAAAAAATTCCAAAAATGTGACAAAAATGTGATAAAAAATTGACAAAAAAAAGACAAAAATGTGACAAAAAATGACAAAAAAATGACAAAAAAATGACAAAAAAGACACAAAAATGACAAATATTTGACAAAAAAAGACAAAAAAAAGACAAAAAATGACTAAAATATGATAAAAAATGACAAAAATGTGACAAAAAATGTTACCAAAAAATGACAAAAATGTGACGAAAAATGTGACAAAAATGTGATTAAAATTTGACAAAAAAAAGACAAAAATGTGACAAAAAGTGACAAAAAAATGACAAAAAATGACAAAAAAATGACAAAAATGTGACAAAAAAAGACAAAAAATTGACAAAAAATTACAAAAATGTGATAAAAAATGACAAAAATGTGACAAAAAAATGACAAAAAAATGACAAAAAAAGACATAAAAATGACAAAAATTTGACAAAAAAATGACAAAAAATGACTAAAATATGATAAAAAATGACAAAAATTTGACAAAAAATGTTACAAAAAATGACAAAAATGTGACGAAAAATGTGACAAAAAAATGACAAAAATGTGACGAAAAATGTGACAAAAAAATGACAAAAATGTAATTAAAATTTGACAAAAAAAAGACAAAAATGTGACAAAAAAATGACAAAAATGTGACAAAAAAAGACAAAAATGTGATTAAAATTTGACAAAAAAATGACAAAAAAAATGACTAAAAAAATGACAAAAATGTGACAAAAAAAGACAAAAAATTGACAAAAAATTACAAAAATTTGATAAAAATTTGACAAAAAAATGGCAAAAAATTGTCAAAAAATGACAACAATTTGATTAAAAAATAAATACAAAAAAAAAAAAAAAAATTTGACAAAAAATTAAAAAAATGTGACAAAAAAAGTACAAAAATGAGTTGAACACCCAACAAAAAAATTATGACGTGAGGAAAAAGATCCTCTCGGTTCAGGCGGGAGTTAAGAGGTTAACATAATTGTGCACCCTATGTTCTAGTGAAATGTCTCCAACCTGTCGTATGTGCATGAAGGTGAACATGTCCCTAAAGCCCCTGTTTCCTGTTTCCTCCTCTCCAGATCGTATCAACATAAAGAGGAACGGTGCCTGGCCCTCGGCGTATCTGTCTGTGCAGAATGTGATCGACTGTGGGGATGCGGGCTCCTGCCACGGAGGAGACCACACCGGGGTCTGGGCGTACGCCAACACAAACGGCATCCCCGATGAGACCTGCAACAACTACCAGGCCATAGACCAAAGTAAGACTAACGAAACATGGCTGCCATTCTCCTCACACATTTTAGTCAGCAAGGTCAACCAAGTATGCCGCAAATAATCATTCTTCAGCAGGCGAAATATTGTCTTTTTTCCTATCCTGTAGAGTGTAAGCCGTTTAACCAGTGCGGGACCTGCACCACGTTCGGAGTCTGCAACATAGTGAAGAACTACACTCTGTGGAAGGTGGGCGACTATGGGTCAGTCAGCGGCCGTGAGAAGATGATGGCCGAGATCTTCGCCAACGGGCCAATCAGGTTAAAAGACTTCCATATATTTTACTATACACTCACAATTGTTTTCAATAACAAATGAGCAGAGCCGTTCCAGCTTTAAATTTACGGAGCAAGACATGCTTATTGGACATCAGGATTTTACAGAAAAAAAGGATTGTCTGAGTTAAAGTCAAATTCGCTTTAAATTAGTGGCTGGATTGTGTGTTAATTATTTAAAGGTAATTGTCAAATGCAGTGATGCACATGTACTATGTGCTATTTAACCACGTCACCAAATTATTGTCTGACTGGAAAGTACTACCCCAGGAAGGAGCTGTTCCTCTACAAACTGGTCTCAGTCTCACTCTGTTGTCCAAAAATCCAATCAAATGGGTTTGCAGTTTGTCAATATGCATAGTTAGATGTTGCTTTCTCTTGCCAGCTGTGGTATAATGGCGACTGACAAGCTGGACGCATACACAGGGGGCGTGTACTCAGAGTACCAGGACACCGCCTTCATTAACCACATCATTTCGGTGGCCGGGTGGGGCGTGGAGAACGGAGTGGAGTACTGGATCGTCCGCAACTCTTGGGGAGAGCCCTGGGTGAGACCTGACTTCTTTTATTCATTGGACATAAACGTTTTCTATATACACAATGAATAGACTCATTTCTCTCAGATATTGTTCACAGATCTGTCTAAACCTGTGTTAGTGAGGACTTCTCTTTGGTCACAGCAGCTGTGAGGGGGCACAATTGTGGCATATCAAGATTCTGATTAGACCGCATGAATATTGCACAGGTGTACCTTAGGCTGTCTACAATAAAAGGACAGCTTCCAGGAATTGTGCACAGATCCTTGCAAACATTATCACGCTGCAACATGAGGTGATGGTTGTGGATTAATAGCACAACAATGGGCCTCAGGAGCTCAGCATCCTGAGGCCCATGGCTTCAGATGCAGTGCTCCTGTGCATTCAGCATCTTCACATGCCACACAGGCGAGGTGGGAGAGATTCTCATCAAGAAATATCACTTTTTAGGTTTGTTTTGCCAGACACTAAGGTTAGAGATGTTAAAGTGAGAAATATAGTACGATTATAGAAAGTTCCCCTATTCGCGGGCGCTAGAATCCCCTTGGGACCTCAGAGTTTGCAGAATTACCCAAGGTAAATCGGGAGAATTTTTATCTTCCAAGTTACCGACATGGCAGATGCACCGAAATAGAAAATAAACTCCGAGGATGTCAGCAATATTTAATTTTTATCTGAGGTCCTTAGGTAATTCTATTTTTTTGTTTATCAAGATACATACTCCTCTTTGTTTTGAATTATAATGGGAGGAAAATGAGGTTGGCCAAAACCTGAGACTATCTTGAGTGGCATGAATAATGTTGTAGACAGTTAGTAAAGCCATGGTGTAATGTGCTTGTCTTTAAATAGTTGTCCATCAATGTACAATTTGTCAACTGTAATGGTTGCTTTTTTACCTTTCTGCATCATTTCTTTGCGGATGGGGAGAAGCTGCTTGCGTCTGCGGTTGATTTCTGCCGGGTATTGATCATTAAGTCCGTAGTGGGTCCCTTTCAGCTGTCTGCCTTGTCGCTGAACCACTTCCTTTTGTTTGTCCTTAGGTAATCCTAATCCCGTGCGAGTAGGGTTTATGAGTTCACCCCATGAAGCATGAGAGCACAAACAAGTGTATTTTTTGTTGAGGGTTGGTTTGTCACATGTTGCCGTTGTCTTCAGGGAGAGAAGGGCTGGCTCCGGATCGTGACCAGTGCCTACAAAGGCGGCAGCGGCAGCAAATACAACCTGGCTGTGGAGGAGGACTGCATGTTTGGAGATGTCGTCGTCTCCAAAGAATACCTCTGAAAAACCTCGAGGAAATAATCATCGTAAATATCATCCGATCAAACATAGGCCTAGCTAATCTGGAGATGTAAAGATTTTAAAGAGATCGCTCTGTGAAAAGGGATTTATTTTTTTAAACACTGGGTTATGTTTCAATTTGTGATTTAATGTTTACGCTTAAATCAGGTTGGATTTTTTTTTTTGGTCAGATTTTTAAACTTTAGCGGTTCATTTTAGAATTAGCAGGACTCACTGTGAATGCTGACGGCCATATCCTTAAAGAGCGAAACGTACAAACATGCGAAGAGTAGTATAAATCATCATGAATTGAAAAAAAGATATACTATATTTAACTTAATTACACTCTATAAAATGTCTATACCCATTCATGGACACGACCAAACTGCCTTTCTGACCATACTTGCTGTCGTACATTGATAGTGTTAAATATGTTGCACTCGTATACTTGATTTTGTTCATCACAGGACAATTATGTGCCTTAATTGCACTTTTTAAACTTTTTGCCATATTCTTTTACACAAAAAGCCACACGTGCTGCATCAAACTTGTTTTTTAATCAAACTTTGGCAATTAAAAAAGAAAAGAAAATACAGTTTGTGTGTGTGAATTTTCTTACTGTGCACATTTTCAGCTCTTGTGTCTAATTTTCTTTCTTCAAGTGCCATAATAATATGAAGTCACTCATATTTAAATCACACAGCTTAATGTATGTGTCAGAAGTATCATTCAGTATCTTTCAGCAACAAAACTTCTAAAATGTTCTCTTGCTGCTAAACAAATCACCCAATCACATGAGGAAGAGAAGTGTCGTCATAATAGTTAAGCTAATTCTCACATTACAAAACATAAAAGCTACAATATCAAATTGATTTCAGGCGATAAAAAAAACACAAATGTACATGTGGTAAATAAACACGGCTGCTCTTTCAAAGGCCTTTGTTCTCCCATTGTTTTTCCAGCACAAGAGAGAAACTGTCAGTGGAACGTTTTCCGACTCATTTCTTGACTTTACATTCGGCCTCTGGTCCGGAGTTGATCCGGTCTCAATTAGCGCAGGAAGTCCAGACACCAAGAGTCTGTCATCTATGGGACAAAGTGTTCTCTTCCAGGAGAAGTTCAGTTGATCATGATGAAGTTGGACTTACAGTGAGCTGGGAAGAGAAAAAAAAAAAAGATAAAATAGTGGTTTGTATGAGTAATGTATGTACAATAGCGCTCAACAATCCCACCAACAATAAGAAGAAAACAACCTGCTCCTGTTCCAGAACTAAATGCCCATGAAGAAACTCTAACATTTGTTCAAAGGCAAAACAAAGACTAATCAGCTGCAGAAACATCCATACTTGTATGAATAATTCAGGGAAAGAAAATAACAAATACTTTAATACTAAAAAATACTTTCATAACGTTTTGTTTTATAAAGTTGTAGATAAATGTTTTTTTTGTTGTTACCATTAAAGTTAAACTTAAACAGATACAGCAGATTACAGCACAATAAAAAATAATCTCCCTCCTATTTGGACCGGACTTTCTTCTAATCATTCATCTTCATTACTATACTGTACATTTATTACTACACTATAAATGTATTACTATACTATACATATATTAACTATACATATATTACTATACTATATATGAAGAGTTCATTTGCAAAATAGATATCTCCGTTTTGGATATTTGTTATTGCACGCAACAGATGCCACTTATGACGCTAAAGTTGTGTGAATTTAGTTAAGAACAAGTGACATAATATTTTTATGGCACTGAAACAAATCTGGGAATGAAAAACACTGCTATGTAAAGAGAAATGTTGAAGCATACGTTGAGTTTTTTCAATGGCACTTATCTGTTTTTGCAAATGAACTCTTCATATATATATTCTTTGTGGATCAATGACATAATATTTACACTTGTGATTGATTACTGTTTATTGTTGTCTACAGACATAATAATAGAAATACTGACTAACTGAGTAGTAAGTAAGTGCTTTATTTGTCATTGTACACCAAAATACTGGGTTTGGGCCAAAGGACGGGTTCACCCTGGACTTACCGATAAACTCTGCCACTGGGTCGTGTTCTCCCTCAGCCCGGATGGTCCCTGCGATACTGTCGTTCTCAAGAATCGGCAAAAACAGCTGCACAAAGTCGGAGGTGTACGGAGGAGCGATCACGTCCAAAACCTGTCACAGATGTAGGGTTTACAAAAACAAAACATCTCCTGATATATCCAACAGGATTAAAGGGACTAGATGGAGTTTTAAAATATTAAAATTATGTATTTTTCTCTCCCTTTAATCCAGCAATGTCCTAATGTGTAGAATGAGCTCAGACCTGTTCACCAAAACTGCCTCTAAGATCCTGCACTGTCACTCATTAAGTTGTTAATTCAGTCCGAAGCGCCGTCACGAGCTTAATATAGAAGCTGCAGTTACGCGTAAGACCTGAGGTGGCAGTAGCGAGTATATAAAAGTCAACTTCCATCTAGTCCCTTTCAGGTATCGAACAGCGCTCGCCTCTGTGACAAAGTATCTGATGAGGGAGATGTCGGTGTTGAGCTTCTCCAAACACTTTCGGATGTAGCCGACCACAGGAAGAACATAACCGCGGCTGAGAAGGTGAACCATTCGATCCAAGAGAGTCTTCTTCAACTCCAGCTGCAGAGGCAAAAGCAAGAGGACACAGTGAAGCATCAATGACGGCTTGTGATATTGGATTAATGTGTCTTCTTTATGAGACAAAAACATGATAAAATGGCTGATTGAGACGTGAAATGTCCCTGCTAATGGATGTGGTTGACCAGTGGCTGTTTCAGGACTAACTCCTCATCTCAGGAAAACCTTTTAGGGTTAAATTATCAAAATCATTCTGTGTGACAGGTAAACTTTTTTCCAACTCAGAAAAAAGTACATATGACTACTAATGAAATTAAACAACACAATAGAGCTGCTAAGGTTCCCGACTGATGTATGCGTTTTATTTAAATGAGATTTTATATTTATGCCAACACTTATGTAGCGTTTTTGGCGGCTTACATGCAGGGTAATATGCAAGGTAATTTCCACTCTAATTGCACAGTTCTTTTTGTGTACCTTGAACCAGGAATATCAGGAGTAAACTAGCACTAAAAACGGTCTTCAGTAAATTGAAACTGGATGATGTGGTGTCTAAACTGAGTGTAAACGACTTTAAAGGAATAGGCCACCGTTTTTACATACTGAGATATGTTCTTACTTTAGCTTTGACGAGTTCTTTAGGACCTGTCTGGTCTTCCCCCGTGCCTTCAGTCACGTAAACACAGCGCAGACGGCGTTAGCATTTAGCCTCTCCCCCTCTCCTCTATAGCTCCAAAACTGGTCAAGATAGAAGCTACCAAGCTCTTCCACGTTTTCCCTATTTAAATATGGTTACGTGAAGTGTTCCACTACAAAGTATAATTACACAAAATTAAACAATGTGGATTTTCTAAGCGGATAAAAGGGGGAACTATATTGTACGGCGTAGTAATATCAGGAGTAGTTTGGCATCTGCGCAGTAAAGTGAAGATTACTGCACAGTAAAGTGTGTGTGCGCAGATTTCGAACTACTCCTGGCATTATTACGCCTTACAATATAGTTCCCCCTTTTATCCGCTTAGAAAATCCACATTGTTTAATTTTGTGTAATTATACTTTGTAGTGGAACACTTCACGTAACCATATTTAAATAGGGAAAACGTGGAAGAGCTTGGTAGCTTCTATCTTGACCTGTTTTGGAGCTATAGAGGAGAGAGGGAGAGGCTAAATGCTAACGCCGTCTGCGCTGTGTTTACGTGACTGAAGGCACGGGGGAAGATCAGACAGGTCCTAAAGAACTCGTCAAAGCTAAGGTAAGAACATATCTCAGTATGTAAAAACGGTGGCCTATTCCTTAAGCATGACTAAAATTGCAGATGACCCCAAGCAGCGCCTGAAGAAGCCCGAGTACCACAGACCCGCTGGCCTTAATGATCCGAGTTATCGCGAATGAAACAAACATAAAAGACAGAAGTGAGACCTGCTCCATGACGTCGAGCTGCGAGTGTTCCGTCTCGAACAGTTTGATGAGCAGCTGCAGGACCTGAGGGTGCAGCAGCTGGTGACACGTGCAGATCTGAGCCGAGAACACCGTCACAGTTATTATCACACAGCGCCGAGTGAACAGAGAAAAAGAGTGGACGTGGAAGGAGAGCCTGACCTCGTCCAGCAGCGCCAAATGAACAGGCGTGTGGTCCGTCTGCAGCTGGAAGTACCGCGGCTCCGACACCGTCCAGTCCACCCACTTCAACACGCCCATCGCCACCACCGGGAAGCTGAAGGAGACGTGTTAAAACAATGCTTCCTCATTCTAATCAACAGTTTTATTCTAATAACCCAATTGTACAGAGCAGTGTCCTGACCGTATGCACTGGTACAGCGTGCCCAGCTCGGCCACCAGCTCCGTGGCGCCTTTGTTCTCGTTACAGCAGAGATTATGAACCGTCTCTATGGCTTTGGACGACGACTTCAGCTCGTCTTTGTTGATGTTCACTCGCTTGTTCTGGAAGAAAAATCATTCAAATGCTTCAGGCTGCAGATGACCAACATTCTGTATAAGCAGGTTGTTTATGATAATGGATAAGGATAAGCTCATAATCATTAGCACCACATTAACTGTACCTTTTTCCACGTTTCCACGACACTGGCAGCGTAGGCCAATATGTGGATGTACTTGTGCTTGTGGTCTTGGTTGATTTTGGAGCCGGGCTTAAACAGCGACTGCATGAACAGGTCCAGGAACGCGGGAACTCGGATCTGAAGGACAGGACACACGGAGACACAAAATAGTGCAGCATCGCAAGGCAATACAAGAGAATAATGTTCACAGTCCAGAGAAAAAGCACTAATAGCCGGTTCTTAAATTAAAAATCATGTAAAATCAACAAAAATATTTCTTAAAGGAATAGGCCACCGTTTTTACATACTGAGATATGTTCTTACCTTAGTTTGACGAGTTCTTTAGGACCTGTCTGATCTTCACCCGTGCCTTCAGTCACGTAAACACAGCGCAGACGGCGTTAGCATTTAGCCTCTCCCCCCTCCTCTATAGCTCCAAAACAGGTCAAGATAGAAGCTACCAAGCTCTTCCACGTTTTCCCTATTTAAATATGGTTACGTGAAGTGTTCCACTACAAAGTATAATTACACAAAATTAAACAATGTGGATTTTCTAAGCGGATAAAAGGGGGAACTATATTGTAAGGCCTAGTAATACCAGGAGTAATTTAGCATCCGCACAGTAAAGTGAAGATTACTGCGCAGTAAAGTGAAGATTACTGCGCGGATTTCGAACTACTCCTGGTATTATTACGCCTTACAATATAGTTCCCCCTTTTATCCGCTTAGAAAATCCACATTGTTTAATTTGGTGTAATTATACTTTGTAGTGGAACACTTCACGTAACCATATTTAAATAGGGAAAACGTGGAAGAGCTTGGTAGCTTCTATCTTGACCTGTTTTGGAGCTATAGAGGAGAGAGGGAGAGGCTAAATGCTAACGCCGTCTGCGCTGTGTTTACGTGACTGAAGGCACGGGTGAAGATCAGACAGGTCCTAAAGAACTCGTCAAAGCTAAGGTAAGAACATATCTCAGTATGTAAAAACGGTGGCTTATTCCTTTAACCAACAAAAGTGACTGAAATAGCAGCTGTCAATAATTTCAGAATGTCTGACCAGTTCGACGGGAGGCGGGTCCATGCTGCTGAACATTTTGAACAACACGGTGATGTCGGCCGGGTTCAGAGCGCCTTTGGACAGCATGGCACCCAGAGCTTGGCAGGCGCGAGGATACGCGGCCGCTGTACCGAGGGCCAGCGTGATCTGACTGGCATCATGGCCTCTGTAGAGGAGAAGATCAATAACCTCAGGAGTGACTCAACAAAACTGTACATCTTTCCATTAAAAGATGAAGAAACAACATTGTTAATAACTGCATTGATGGACGGAGGCTTCTTTGCACATACCTCTCGTGGGCGGACTTCTGCACCTCCTGCCCGATCCTCCGGACAGCG
Source organism: Gobius niger (assembly GCF_951799975.1). Taxonomy (NCBI): domain Eukaryota; kingdom Metazoa; phylum Chordata; class Actinopteri; order Gobiiformes; family Gobiidae; genus Gobius; species Gobius niger. The sequence continues at coordinate 10,426,621 of NC_136875.1, forward strand.
GAGCCTCCCTGTTCCTCCTGAGCCAGGATCGACATCATGGCCTGAGCGAAGAGGTACGTGTGCTCCCCGTGGCAAACCATTTTCTACAGGAGACGGAGGGCAAACAAAAGAAGGATCAGACCAGAGTTTAGATCTTATGTCCAAGAAATGTGGCACATACAGAAACATGTGCAGAGTGTGTCTATTGGTCACGTTTCTAAAGCATGGAAAGGTCGCTGCTTTGATACTGGCACTGCACTGGGACCGTCGCTATATGCTCTTTCTCTCTGGACACAGCGAAACTCCCAGTGAGCTAAATTAGCAGCTTGGTTCCTATTAGTGCGTAAAAGGTATTGTAAATGCAGCATGATGTTAATGAACAAGAGGGAGGTCGAGATAAGAAGAGAGACTTGCAAGAGGCTCGTAAACCTCTCCCACACAGCGCACACCTCTCCACCTGCACTGGAGCAGTTGCCAACTCTGTGCTGCTGCTGAATGCACTGCACGGAGTTCACTCTGACCGGGCATTACTACCTTAAAATAATTATTTACGTCAGGTTTATTTCTGGCATGGGCCTACAATTAAATGGTCGGGCAAGCGTCAGTTCTGGCATTTGCCCGTGGGCCCAGGCCTTGGATCGGGCCCAAAGGAAATCCAGCCGATCCCAGCTCTCTTCAGAGAGAAATGAATGGGTTTATTAAAACAGAGGTGATGATTAAAATTATAGAGGGTATGCAGATTATGTCATGGCACGGCGAAGTAACAGAAGCCAAATGACCCCTGTCTTTCTACAGGAGGAATATTGATAAATTATTTCAATACCAACAACAACGGTAACACTGAAAGAATGTAGATTCTCAGTTATCTAGGGAGTTGATTGAAAACTCAACAAAAGTAAAGCAAAAAAACTGGACTTGGATGGTCTGTGGGTGTGGTGACGTTTTCACCATCCACGCTCACCACGTCTATATCTGGTGGCCGTGTTCGCCACTGACAACTGCTCTGAGGATTTTTTTTTTTACAATGATACATTTTAAAAATGGCTACCTAGCAAATAAAGTATATAATGCATTCAAAAATCCGACCCACAGCAAACTCGGGCAGGTTCTTTTCCAGGTTTTCCTCCCCTCCGTCGAGCAGTGTGGACAGACTGGTCCGCAGCACTCGTGAGAAGACCTCCAGCTGCTGGCAGGCCGTGGACACAGAGGTGATCTCCCCCTGGTATCCTGCATCGGAGATCAACTGGACACAGAGACAAATGGATTTTTAAAATACTACAAGACGAAATGTGCTTTAAAATGCATGTTCAATGTGTTAAAGACTGAACTTTTTATTGCCTCCAAGAAGCGTTTTGAACACAGCTTGACTTGTACCTTGACAGTAAAGTTGAGCATCAGGCAGTCTGGGTGAGCCTCCGCCAGCTTGTAAAAGAGATCTCTCCACGTGGTGTGAGCGATCATCTGCTCCAGCCACGCAGGCGTCTAGAACACAGCGAGATGAATACTAGTTCAGCTACAGAAACAAGCACTTAACACGGATATAAACAGAGAAGTCTAGCATTATGACCTGGGGAGAGTTACTGAGAGTTATGTAAATGATTCAGCACATTTGAATAATTCAATTGGCTTAAATGTTTCCAGGGCAAAAAGCAAAAATAAACTAGTCAATCCTATGTAGAAACGATGAAAGCCCTTTTGGAAAGCAGTGATCTCATTTTTAAGTAGAAATTGTACACACCATAACTATGACACATCTGCAGATCTTTCATTTTTTATTTAATGATTACAGATTTTCACATCTTCCACTAATCACTATGATAGTTTAGATTCCTCTCACCTCTCCCTCCACTGTGAAAATGGAGTCGGCTTTCTGTGGATCGAAGTGTTTTATGAGAAGGCTCTTCAGGTGGTTTTCTACTCGCTCCTGGACCTGTGCCGGTTCCACACCTGTCATCACGAAATCAAATATATTTCTAAATAAACAAAGTGGACATGCTATGAGAGAGGAAGACTTTTCAAATTGTCCAAGAGTGCTTTCTGCATGAAAACGGAAAATAAAAGGTTTAATTTTTTGCAGCATGCTAACAAATTGATGGGAGATTATTTACAGACTTAGACAGTTATGGGTTGAATATTTTACTAAATGAAATAGCGTAATTTATGATGCCAAAAAATAAGCGGTTTCAGTAAACAGCGTTAATCAAACTAGCGAGAATAAACTGAAATACTACTCCATTCCAGGTGTGTTTTTGTTGAGGGAACAACACTGCAAGTTGTTAAAAGCTGAGAAAGTTGATTTTGCTTGATTATGTATCCCTTTTAAAAGCAAAATATGGACAAAGCAGAGTGTGTTTTACCCATCTGGATGAGCCACTCGGCCAGCAGGTTCACTGTTTGAGCAACAGCAGAGTAGTTTTCAGAAAGGAGCTGGATCACATGCTCTGGAGACCCACCGGCCTGGAAGTACCTGGACAAGCAAATTGTACCCGATTCAAAACACGACCCAATATGACGTAATTGTGTGTTTTAGACGACATACATTTTCAAAGTGTTAAAAATAGCTGGCTCCATGATGTAGTCTCTACTGGAGAATTTCTCCAGACAAGTTTCTTGGATTTTTCCGTCATCAGCATAGCCATCCTCCTAAGACACAAATGAAATGCATATTGATAGAAGGAAAGAATATTCAACGTTAATAATGATTGCATATCTCATCTTAAATTAAGTGTGTACTCTGTGAACATGTGTGACCTGCTGAAACTGATAATCTGGTGCCATGACATGCTCTCTCGCTCGACGCATAGATATCATTGTAAGGGGTATGAATACTGCTCCCCCTCCCGTGATGTTCGATCCCCACCTGGACGGGGACTTTCTGCGTGGAGTTTGCATGTGTGGGGTGCTTCTCTGGGTACTGCGGTTTCCCCTACCACTACAAATATGTACAATAGAGCCAGGACTCCCATGGAAATTAGATTCCTAATGTCAGTGGGACTTTTCCGGTTAAATAAACGTCAAATAAATGAAAAAGTAAAATGAATGGTAATACAATATGACATCCATTTTTAATATGGGCTTTTCCAACACATATTGTATAACTTTCTACAGATGAAGTTCAGACACAGAAACAGTAGTGTACACACATGGTCTCGTTTGAATACATTTAAGGCGAGACACTGCAGGTGAATAGGGAAAAAATGTATATTTACAGATATCAATTTGAAGCTTTTGCTGTCGATCACTGGCATAAATGTGAGAAAAAAAAATACATGGCAAGTTTTCTGTCATTTTATCTTTTCATATAAGAACAAGGTGTTTTATGCCTAAAAATGCCCCAAATTTCCCATCTTTTCGGCGACGAAATCTGAATAATGGATAGAGGTACATTCAAATTTATGGTTTCATTTTATTGATAAATGAGTTGCCAAGACTTTCTCAGAGGGGATTTGGGATTTCTTGTTTAGTTTGAAAATAATCTGTTTTTTAGTGGAAAAATTTGTAAAAAATTTGATTTTCGCCTTATTTTTTGACATTCAAAACTCAATAAATGGGGATTTTAGGGATTAAATAATAAAAAATCCCTCTGAAAAAATCTTCCAAATATTGTTCAGTCCAAGGCTGGAAAATCTTTAGGTCCGACTGACGTGGACATAGTGTCGCCACAATGACAGAAAAATGTGTTTTGAGAAAAAGGCCCTTGAAATTGCATTCTCCCATATAAGTCTATGGGGGAACATTGAATCAGCGCAATATTTAAACATGTTATTGTGAAGATTGGGCATATTATCTGGCCCAAAACCTGAAAACTGAAAAAATTGAGTTTTGCCTGTAGTGTCTCCCCTTAAATGAGGAAAAAACTGAATTACATGGTGAAAAGACTACAGACTGGAAAATGAATGGATGATCTTCACGAATTTAAAATGCATGTAGTGTAAGTCATGATTTGTGTAGCACTAATGATAAAATTGTCATATAATATTGACCCGTTCACTATTATAAGACAAGAATGCAAAATATATATTGATCCTTTGATTCCATGTTGACAAAATCTGCAGCTAAATCCATAAAAAATATATTGAGAGAATATATTGAGAGCAAGTTATCCACATGCGTCTTAAAATCTTACTTAATATTAACTTCAGAAAATACCTTTGCAAAATAGGAGCTGCTAAAATGAAGCTAACATTGTTTGCTAACTGCTTTGAGGATGCAACAAGTCCCTCACCATCAAGCCGCCGTCAGGGCCTTCCCAGTCCGCCCCTGCCCCCCCGCCGCCACCGCCGTAATACTCATCATCCATTCTGCTGCGGAGAAAACGGTTCTGATCACAGGGCAATAGGCTTGATTTAGAGATTCATTTGAGCGAGATAAAGCGTCAAGTGGAGTTAGCCTAGCAACCGAGGCTAACAACAAACGTGCAAATGGCGACGTACAGACGCACAGACCACGCCCCCTGACGCACGGCGGCTTCTGACGATCGATTTCCTATTTTTAAATGTTATAAATTTACAACCAAATTTTGCACAAATGTTCTACGATGTGTGTACATGTTCTTTTTTTTAAATATATATATAAAATAAAATGAAAATAATTAATGTACATTATTTACATCTTATTCTATGTCCTTTCAGGGCTTCCGTAAATGTTCGTTTGTGTAATTGATGAAAGGTAACATGTATGAAAAATATTTTACGTCACTTCTTGATTATGGCCAGTGGAGTAGGCAAGTAGCCCCATGTAAAGAATAATCACCAGAACTCCATCCACTCATCACATCACCCCAGTTCTGCAGCAGCTCCACTGGCTCCCCATTAAACATCACATTCAATACAAGATCCTTCTCCTCACCTTCAAATCTCTGAATAACCTGGCCCCTCCTTATCTCACTGAGCTCCTTCATGTGCCTACTCCCTCCCGCACCGTCCGGTCCTCCTCTGCCCCTCAGTTGTCAGTACCTACTGCCCACTTAGCCACCATGGGTGCTCGAGCTTTTAGCCGCTCAGCCCCAAACCTCTGGAACTCACTCCCCGCTGAACTCCGTCAAATCTCTGCCCCTTTTTAAATCTCACCTCAAAACCCACTTATTTAAAGTTAGCTACTTACCTTGGTGTGTTTTATTTTGTTATGATTTTCTCATTGTAGCTCATGTAAGGTGACCTTGGGTGTTTTGAAAGGCGCCGACAAATAAAATGTATTATTATTATTATTATTAAAGCACTTCTCTACAAATATTAGTTTTGCACATCATATATGACCCAATGGCTATAAATATAATAATAAATATTTCGTCAAAATTATCTTGGGGCCAAAGATTTTATGATGTTGAAGGGCCAAATTTTAGACGTTGCCTATACCCCGTTCTAGTTTTCCTCAGACATTCAAGAGTTTGAACATGAGGATTTAATTACTAAATCTTAAAACCTGTTTATACTGAAGGGAATCTTTCTATACCTTCGCCTCCACTTCTAGTGATTAAGGCCACACATGTGACAGGGTGTTGCTGTTTGGATAGTAGCACAGTGTGAAACTAATTGTCAGTCCAAAAACCTCCAAAAATAAAATCAAAAAGATCCCGCCGAATGTGATTAAGTGCTTTAAATAAATGAATATTCTACTTGGTTAGTTGGTCAGTGTCAAACTGTCTATGCAACCACTTTGATTTGAATGGCCATGGGAACTACTATTTTCTATTGTTATATTGCCCCTCCTGGAACCGCCACCTTAACGTGGTGGAGGGGTTTGAGCACCCGAATGATCCTAGGAGCTATGTTGTCGGGGGCTTGTGCTCCTGGTAGGGTCTCCCAGGGCAAACTGGTCCTAGGTGACGGGTCAGACAAAGAGCGGTTCAGACGCCCCTTATGAGAGACCAACAGGCTCGGTTAACATCGTTAGCCCGTCCTTCCGTGGACCCACCACCTGCAGGAGGAGCCATAAGGGGCAGGTGCAATGTGATCTGGGCAACTCCAACAGCTGCCCCCACGACCCGGCAACGGACAAGTGGAAGAAAATGGATGGATGGATATTTCAACATTTAGTTAAATCCCAACTGAAATCATTCCCGCACTCATCTCATCCTTAAATACTGTTCTGCTCAGGAGCAGTGGTGACCCACGGTGACCACATCTCAGTCGGCACAGCAAAAACATCCAAAGCAGAAAGACCCCAGTCAGACAGGAACAAACGTTTTTTTTATTTTATAATGCAAACTGCAACATATGAATTATATTATTTACTCAAAGGAGCAGGAGAAAGGTCCTATACCCGTGGCATTAATCACACACTTTGTTAAATCTAAGTCCGGCACACCCTCAAACAAAATGTACATTCCTTTAGACGAAATTCATCCGTCCTTCGCTCCGACGTCGATATCTCCACGGACAGCGCAAAGAAAATCCTGACTTCAATAAACTGGGTCAGAGACTTTTAAGGGACTGGGCAAAATATCAGTGCAAACCTTCTGCACAATGGATCACTACCTCTAGATTCCATACAAGTTGTGTTAACAAATTCACCCAAATTGTTAAATATCAAATAATTGATAAAGTTAATTTCATTTTTTTTGTTAAGTTTTTTTTTTCTTTTCTTTTTTTTACTTATTTAGACAAAAGGCCTCAGGAGAGCACAATAGCTGAAACTGAACCGAAGTCGCTCAGTTATTGCAAGGATAAATAATATTTACAAGAGAAAGAAAAGGAGTCCACAATAATCTGATTTTTAAAAAAGAACAAAATATTTCTTAAAACGATGTCAGACGTTTTGGGGTTTCAAAAGTTCCAAAAAGCGCTGTGGGTTCTTGCAAAAAAACATCTCTGTTGCCTTTCAGTCCATCAAGTCTTGGAAAGTTGAAGAGAATAAGGTTAGTAGCAGTTGATTGTGCGGCAAAGGAAAAAAAAACAAAAAAAAAAAGTTGCCAGGGAGGAGACAAAATACAGTGAAATAGACAGGAGTCTGTTGTGGAAAAGATCTGAAGTTGTGTGAAGTAGCACCAATGGTCACTGCGGGAGGAGGAGCACAGAGTGGGAGGGGGAGGGCGGGTGGGGGGGAGGAGTTCATGTGCCCCGTTCGTAGTCGGGTTGTGTGCAGCTTATGCAGACATAGTCCTCGCTCTCGGCCCGTTCTGAAGACAGGCCCACACACACCTGATGGAACCACTGGTTACAAGTGCCGTCGCACTGGACCCAGTTCACCTGAAAAAGAAGAAAAGGGATGAGTAAATCTTTTGGAACTGACAGCAATATTTAAAGGAATAGTGATACCAGGAGTAATTTGGCATCCGCACAGTAAAGTGAAGATTACTGCGCGGATTTCAAACTACTCCTGGTATTATTACGCCTTACAATATAGTTCCCCCTTTTATCCGCTTAGAAAATCCACATTGTTTAATTTTGTGTAATTATACTTTGTAGTGGAACACTTCACGTAACCATATTTAAATAGGGAAAACGTGAAGAGCTTGGTAGCTTCTATCTTGACCTGTTTTGGAGCTATAGTGGAGAGAGGGAGGCTAAATGCTAACGCCGTCTGCGCTGTGTTTACGTGATTGAAGGCACGGAGGAAGATCAGACAGGTCCTAAAGAACTCGTCAAAGTTAAGGTAAGAACATATCTCAGTATGTAAAAACGGTGGCCTATTCCTTTAAAGCTGCACTGCGGAAGATTGGCAGCTAACAGCCAGGCTAGTCCGGGAAAGTTTGCTAGCCTGTTCAATGTTTTTTCCCCCTAGCCGCTAGCATTTAGCTATCAAACATCGCAAATATGAACGATCCAGATGTTTTCAGCTGTTGTCAATACATTAGGGTGATGTCAAAGCCTAGTTAGATACAATTAATGAATGTAGAGATAGTTGAGATTTTATTCTAGATAAAAATTAGAATGTAAAAGTGGCCTCAGAGCTAAACGCTAAATCATGTTCAGTCGAGTTTCTGTTTTTTGTGTGTGGCATCTGACAAACATCTTATGTTAATGACGGAGGAACCAGAGAATATAAATGCCAGGGTTAGGGTGCAACTTGCTATACTTTAATACAGGGTCTGGCTTCACCATTTATTTGTAAGAGCACTCAATTCAAACCGGTGCGGGAAGCCATTGGCTAATAGAAGTACGTATTTGTAGGAATAACAGCGTTTCTGTGATTTCTACCTGTGATCTATAGCCAAAGGAAAGCAGCAACATTGCCATGGAGACGAGCTGGTTACCAACACACTTACAAGTCAGGTCTGAGAGAATCTGATCTATTTACTGGATGAAATGTTCCACTGTAAGTTTAAATGAGTGACTGACTAGTAGCATCACAAACAACACTTTCCATAATTTTTTTACTGGTTTACCATTATGGAATATACCCATTTTCCCAGAATACTTGAGTTTTGACAGATTGGACGACTCAATCCTTTAAGTCCGTACCTCGTCTCCCTCTGGCTCCCTGCACCACGGCGCCGCGCACAGACTGTAGTCCTCCTCAGACTCTGAGCCGGCCGGGTCCGAGGTGTGGACGGGAGAACAGCTGCTCCGCCTCCTCTCCTCCCTCCTCTCGCTCCTCTCCTCCTCCCTCCTCTCTCGGCTCTTCTTCGACTTCTTTTTGCGGGACTTCTTCGCTTGATCGCTGAGCTGAGAATCAGAGCTTTCCTTGCGCTTTTTGGTCCGTTTGCTCTGACCGTTTTCCTTCGACGGACTGGAACCACCGTTCTGTATTCCAAAACCAAAATGTAAGCTGAAGATCATAATTTAATAACGTTGAATGGCTAGAGTACACGTACCTTCCCATGCTGTGGACTCCTCTTGTGATGATGGTGCTCCCTCTCTGGGCTGTGTTTGGGTGAAGGTGAAGGGGGTGGGCTCAGTTTGTACATTAAATATCTGTGCAGCTGCTCCGTCTCTGGCAAAGTCACCTGCAGCAGGAACCCCTCCACCAGCAGCTCGTCCAACTCCGACGGAAGTGCTGAGGGAAACAAAGACATTTCCAGTTAACGGCCATTCTGAATTAGGATCAACACTTAACCAAGCTAAAACTTTTTAATAAAGAAGCCAACTTATTGTGCAATACTGAATCCAACAGCAAGTAGCAAAAGTGGGAAACATAGTCACCATAGAGTGGAAGTGAGGCGTGCTCTGTGTAGAAAGGTGAATCGTGTCGTTCCCAGTCTGAGCGTGAAGGCAATCTGTGGCTCCCTCTCCCCTGAAACAAGATCGCAAACCAAAAACATCAACCACACACATTTTATTAAAGCTATTTCACCATTCTGCTGTTATTTTGCCATCCTAAGGCATTGTCCTACACCTTCAGCCCATCCATCCATCCATCCATTTTCTTCCGCTTTATCCGGGGCCGGGTCGCGGGGGCAGCAGTCTCAGCAGAGATGCCCAAACTTCCCGATCCACACACACCTCCTCCAGCTGTTCTGGGGGGACCCCGAGGCGACACCAGGCCAGCTCGGAGACATAGTCCCACCACCGTGTCCTGGGTCTTCCACGAGGCCTTGTCCCACTAGGACATGCCTGGAACACCTCCCGCGGGAGGCGACCAGGAGGCATCCGGAACAGATGCCCGAGCCACCTCAGCTGGCTCCTTTCGACGTGAAGGAGCAGCGACTCTACTCCGAGCTCCTCCCGGGTAACTGAGCTCCTCACCCGATCTCGGAGGGTGCGCCCAGCCACCCTGCGAAGGAAACTCATTTCGGCCGCTTGTATTCGCGATCTTGTCCTTTCGGTCATTACCCAAATCTCATGACCATAGGTGAGGGTGGGAACGTAGATCGATCGGTAAATCGAGAGCTTTGCCCCGACTCAGCTCCCTCTTCACCACGACAGACCGATACAGCGACCGCATCACTGCTGACGCCGCACCGATCCGTCTATCGATCTCACGCTCCATCCGTCCCTCACTCGTGAACAAGATCCCGAGATACTTGAACTCCTCCACTTGAGGCAAGGACTCCCCACCGACCTGAAGAGGGGAAGCCACCTTTTTCCGGTGGAGAACCATGGCCTCGGATTTGGAGGTGCTGATTCCCATCCCGGCCGCTACACACTCGGCTGCAAACCGCCCCAGAGCGTGCTGAAGGTCCTGGTTTGTTGAAGCCAACAGAACAACATCATCCGCAAACAGCAGAGATGAGATCCTGAGGCTCCCAAACCGGACACCCTCCGGCCCCTGGCTGCGCCTAGAAATTCTGTCCATAAAAGTAATGAACAGAACCGGTGACAAAGGGCAGCCCTGGCGGAGACCAACACGCACCGGGAACAGGTCTGACTTACTGCCGGCAATGCGAACCAAGCCCCTGCTGCGGTCATACAGGGAACGGACAGCCCTTAACAGAGGGCCCCGGACCCCATACTCCCGGAGCACCCCCCACAGGGCACCACGAGGGACGCGGTCGAACGCTTTCTCCAGATCCACAAAACACATGTGGACTGGTTGGGCGAACTCCCACGAACCCTCGAGCACCCGACGGAGGGTATAGAGTTGGTCCAGTGTGCCACGACCAGGACGAAAACCGCATTGTTCCTCCTGGATCCGAGGTTCAACTATCGGCCGGATCCTCCTCTCCAGCACCCTTCAGCCCAGAAGAGTTTAAAGCTGTTCCCTCATCAGAAACATATCTGGAGTTGTGTTAAGAGCCGCTAGCGCATCTTTAACTAATCTTTGAATCTTCACCAGTGGCTACAGCACGACGGCAGCTCCCAAAAAGCTCCCCCTCAGGTCCTACGTTTCCAAAATATGCTTCCCTCACCTCTCCATCTTTCACGTTTTTTTCCCTAACCGTGAAACTTAACTGTTACTCATTTCTAACACGCACAATCCTACACACACTCTGACTGTTATAAATTATACTCTTGTGATTGTTTTGAAACGCTACCTTCCCCAGTCGCTCCAGCAGCCCGTCAGAGCAGGCCTGTTGGACCTTGTGCTGCCACTTGACCGTCCTCTCGATCAGGAACCTGAGCGCGTCTCCCTCGGGCAGCCTCACCCGGATCCGCTGCAGCGACGCCAGCAGGGGGAGCACTTTATCTAACGGAGGCTTCCTGGACCTCTGACAGAAAGGGCAGAACCAGGCCTCTCCGTACTCCAGCTGCGAGCGCTCCAGCTGCACGCAGTCGCCGTGGAACAGGTCTCGGCACAGCTCGCACCGAACCATCTCTCCAGACGGCGGCTTCTGGCAAACGCAGACGCTGAGGGCGTTGCCGTCGTCGGCCGTGGAAAACCGGGACTCGTTTGAAGTTCGGAGAGCCAACAAGAGCTCCATCTCCGTGCAGTGGACTTCCACGAGTGTCGCCATCTGAAGAGAAGGCATTTAAGAAGGAAATTTGACACACCGCACACGCATTTCGTGGGTGTAAAAGGTTTCGTTTTCCACTCACAGCAGAGGCAGAGTCCTTGCTCTCTGAAAGGGCCTTCTCTACGTCACAAACAGTGTCCAGTCGCGAAGGACTTCTTCTACTCGTTTGTGACATCTCTTTTCCTTTTTTGGACTTTGACCTCAACAAGCCAGGGCCTACATCGCAGCGAGGACAGAGCACCTGGGAGAGCAACGGACATGAAGTCACAATATTACACATGGAAAAAACAACAACATCCTGCTACCTATAATTATCTGCTTCCTAATGCACGTTCCAGATTTTAAAAACAAGAAATGCGACACATAATAAAACCAGAGTATGACAAAAAAATGTACAACTTTCTGGTGCTAAAAGTGAATAAACCGATCCAGGGAAGACTTTCTAGGTCAATGTTCGGTGTCATCTTTACCTCGAGCAGAGAAAAGTGCGAGTTCCGCAGCAGGAAGGTCTTGGCGGCGCTCTCTTTCCACGCCTGGACGTCACTGACCAGAGCCTCTAGTCGTCCAAGCGGCTCCAGTTTCACCGGGATCGAGTCCGCTCTCTGCAACAGCTCCGAGAGGGTCTCCAACACCGGGATCCGACCACCCAACTACACATTACAAAAACAAAACGGTGGAAACATTAATCGCTAATAACAAGATATTTATTCATGACTTCGTGACTTAGTACTCCTGATCTTTTTATAAATGTCTCTGCTGTTATTTCTGAAGCGTGTGTTACCTGTAGCGCCTCTGCCTCTTGTACCCAGCTCCTTGCCCTCTCCACGGTGTCCTTCAGCTCCAGGCAGTTGGGCAGAAACGCAGGAATGTTGTCCACCTCCTGAAGCGCCTCGTTCAGGGCCTCGATGCTCTGAAACGGCCTGAAATCACACGCAGGAGCTTTGTTAAAGACTCGCCTTTAACAATTGAAAAACACACACTCACACATAAACAGTGGAAACGGGTGCCTATCAGTTACATTTGCAGACAAGTAATGCGGACTCACCTGTTCTCCATGAGCCCCAGGGCCCTCTCCTCCCACTGCTCCGACACCGTGAGGAGCTCCTGGAGCCTCGCCATGGCCTTCTCCACGGAGCCGTGCGGCGCCAGGCCCACGCCCTGGTCGATCAGCCTCCTCATGGTGTCTAGGCAGAGGGCCTCGGGCTGGGAGCTGTGCTGGGCCACCGTCTCCAGCCAGCGCGCCTGCTCCAGCCTCTCCCTGAGCACCGGCCGCTGGGGCAGCTCCACGTCCAGGCCCAGGCTCAGATCCAGCAAGTCCTGGAGCTCCGACGGGCTGGGGGACTCGTCTGACAGGAGCCGAGCGCTGCGCTGCTCGAAATCCTCCACACGAGTCAGCAAATCCTACAGCGGGACAAAAACATGGGGAATTTTAAGCATCTTCGAGTGCAGCACTGTGTACAGCATCTTGACAACTAGGATGCAAAAGCAGAAAGCAGGGAGACGGCAGTTTTTCCAAGATGTTCAACTTGGAAAAGATGAGATCAACACACAACATTGGGTTATGGCTTGTTTTAAACGTTATCGATCTTGGTGGTCCAATACAGTTGGTGTTTTGCAACCCACTGTTGGTAGGTGACATCCTCTTAGTAATAAAAAAAATAACATAAAGCAGTGACTCCTCTGCGTACCACTATTATTATTATTATCGATTATGTTCCTGTTTTGCAGAGGTACTACACAGTTTGAGCATCCACACTCGAGCTAGGAGAGTGGAATAAAAATAATTTTGTGGCATTTGCTCCCATCTGTGTCTGCTCAGATTTCCTTGTAGTTAGAAAGTAGCTTGTTTTTAGCAGTGAGCAAACATAAAGCTACAGCTACAGCTTGACCCCTGCCTCCACATTCTGCATCACTATGAGTTCTGTTTTTTATTTGTATTATGTATAGAGGCGATAATCAGGCCGACATGTTTGTGAATCCCTCATCTTATCTGATGAAAATAAGGAAACTACAGATCTCTTGGGACTCACCCTGAGCAGTGGGGCCTGTCGGATGTTGCAGGGAAGAGCGTCCAACTGTCGAACAAACGACCGCAGCTCCTCCACTGTGAGCTCGTTTTGGCTCTGAGATTTACCGCCACAGGTGCGATACCTGGGACGACAGGGAGACACAATATTCAGACATTTCCTTCTTTCTAGGATTTAAATGCAGCGTGAACAGGACACAAACCTGGTCTGTCTCTTCCCATTGAGTAGCTGCTGGGCCATCACGGCCACTTTGTCGGCCTCTGAGGCGATGATCTTCAGCTGCTCCTGGAGGTTGGCGTCGGGGAAAGCGCCGGTCTCCGCCAGCTCCACCAGACTGTGCAGCTCCTCCAGACCTGAGGGGGCGCAGGTTTGTTTGGTCAAGTGTCACATCAGTGCATATAGCCCATTCAACCCATGCGTTTTAGTTTCAAGCTCACTTCTTTTGTTTCCTTCTTTCTTCTCCAGAATCTCCGTCACGTCTCGGAGCCAGTTCTTATACGACTCCGCTCGATGTTTGACTGACGCCACGATTGGGTACAGCTCCTCCAGGGTGAACTTGTAACTGAGAAATAAGCAAACGCAGATCTATTAATGCAGATATTTTAACGTTTGAGAGTGACGTTCCTTTGTTGCAAATCCTTTTTATCTATTACAGGTATAGCATAGACATTAGCCAGGCCAGTCAGCCTCTTTAGTGTTAAATTGTAGTTAAAGTGAGTTAAAGAGAGCTTTAGTGTTGCTGATGAAGCTTCTCAGATGAAAACCACTTAGCACTGTGGCTTTATTTCAATAAGCTTCTGTTATGTTAAAAGATCTGGTGTAGCGATTTCAAACTACTCCCCATTCACCTTACCCCCCGGTACTTTGAAATTGATTTCAGATTACCCCCGCCGCAATATGCATTGTTTGTTTGGCACGGCTGTGTTAAATAGAAAATGCCCGGATGTTAATTGCTAATAATAGCTACAACTCTCATAACTTTTCATCTGGTAAGGTTAGCTTTAGTTTGTAAACTCCACAATCCTTAAGGTTAGGGCTAAGGTAAGGTTAGCTTTAGTTCGTAAACTCCACTATCCTTAAGTTTAGGGCTAAGATAAGGTTAGCTTTAGTTTGTAAACTCCACTATCCTTAAGGTTATGGCTAAGGTAAGGTTAGCTTTAGTTCGTAAACTCCACTATCCTTAAGTTTAGGGCTAAGGTAAGGTTAGCTCTAGTTCGTAAACTCCACTATCCTTAAGGTTAGGGCTAAGGTAAGGTTAGCTCTAGTTCGTAAACTCCACTATCCTTACGTTTAGGGCTAAGGTAAGGTTAGCTTTAGTTTGTAAACTCCACTATCCTTAAGGTTAGGGCTAAGGTAAGGTTAGCTTTAGTTCGTAAACTCCACTATCCTTAAGTTTAGGGCTAAGGTAAGGTTAGCTTTAGTTCGTAAACTCCACAATCCTTAAGGTTAGGGCTAAGGTAAGGTTAGCTTTAGTTCGTAAACTCCACTATCCTTAAGGTTAGGGCTAAGGTAAGGTTAGCTTTAGTTCGTAAACTCCACAATCCTTAAGGTTAGGGCTAAGGTAAGGTTAGCTTTAGTTCGTAAACTCCACAATCCTTAAGGTTAGGGCTAAGGTAAGGTTAGCTTTAGTTCGTAAACTCCACTATCCTTAAGGTTAGGGCTAAGGTAAGGTTAGCTTTAGTTCGTAAACTCCACTATCCTTAAGGTTACGGCTCCAACCGCAGTTCCTGTAAGGTATCTTATGGATGAAGAAAGCAGTTGAGAGGGGGGTAATCTGAAATCGGGGGGGTAGCTTGAAATCACGTTCATCTTATCCCCGGGGGTAATTCGAAACTGATTTCAAATTACCGGGGGGTAGCCTGAAATGGGGGGTAGTTTAAAACCTTTACACCGGTGTTGCATTCATCTTTCACCAGGACCTTGTCTTGATGGGAGAGCGTGACCATGTGACCACTGCACAAAACCTTGACCCTAAAGTCTCTCACTTAACGCAGCAGCGCAGGTTGTTCTGTACTCACTGCAGAGTCAGCTTGTCCGTGGGACACTGGCAGAGCTCGTGGAAGTGGTACAGACACACCATCTTCTTGGGGCGGCAATCACAGGCGAGTCCCGACAGGAAACAGGTGGTGAGGCATCTGTCGCACTGGCGCTCCTCATCGGGGAGCAGCTCGAAATCCACCTGCTGGGACCGCACCACTCCCTGGAGAGATGGAGACAAAGAGTGTAAGAAAAAGAGCACAAACAAGAAAATGGACATCTAAAAATGAAGACAAAGCTTTCCCTCTCACCAGTTTTGTGACTTTCTTCCTGAGCTCCTCCTCCTCTTGCAACATGTCTTGAACCTCTTTAGTTAACGCCGCCGCCAGGTTCACGTCCAGCGTCGGCGCCTTTACAGCCATGTTACAAACCATTTCATCGTGAGAGAACACACAGTATCTTCTCAGGTGCCGGTAGTGCTCAATGCAACTGCGCCCAATCGGCATCTGAAGAAGAAAAAAAGAAATGAGTGAAAAATGGGAAAGCCCAGCATGTTTGGTTGAACTTCTTATGTACAGGTAACTTTCTACTTTAGGAAACACTATAAACAGTATTTTTGCTTTCTATTTGTGGAGATTTCAAATATTTATAGTGGTATTCATAGGGATAGTTTACCCAGTCCATGGTGCAGAAGTTGACAGCCTCAGCGAAGTTGAAGCCTTGGTTGAATCCACTGTGGTACGCTCTCGGAAACGTGATCACAAACTCTCCAGCGCATTGGTTTGTCCGAAAGACCTTAAATATGGAGATCCAAGGATTACTCAAAGATGCGCGAGAGAGTCAAAACACAGGGTATGTTTTTGATGAGAGAACAACATGGTAACAAGATAAAAAAAACAGTCTACTTTAAGTGATGGGATGTGAGTATTTCCTTATTCAATGGTATGACAGCGTTTGAATGGAAACAGGTTCTTGTGTTGGACTCACTGGGACTCCGTGGTTCATGAGTGTGTTGGGGTTCATGATGGTGACCAGCTGATGCAGCAGATCGGGCTGACACTCGAACAGCTCCGGAGCCAGTTTCCTCATTACCGACTCCAAGTGTTCAGCTGCGTAACAGGGAACTCCATACCACGTCTTGGGCTCCCCCCTGGAATGTAGACAAACACTTGATATATCCTCACGCTGTGTGATTAAGGCGGGCTGTGCACCATCACTTTTTTATACCAGTGCTTTATCAATACTCTGACACCTGAACGACTGTTTTACTTTATTCGATGCCTATACTAAAATATTTGTTTTCTACAGTAGAACCAGAAAAAGTAATGTGGTGTTGAAGATGTGCAAATTTACATTTCTCCAATGTCACGAAATGTGTGGAAAAAGGTGAACAATTTGAGAAGAAACAGGGGGGAAATTGGGAGAAATTGTGTCAAAAATCAGGGGAAAAAATGTGAAAAAGGAATAAATTGGGAAGGAAATAGAGAAAACATTAGCAATAAAAATGGGAAAAAATTAGGGGGGAAAAAATGGAAAACGAGAAAAAGTGGGGCAAAAATCAGGGGAAAAAAGTGGAATATCGACAACAACAAAAAACAAAACATTGGACTCATTTTATTTTTGGAAAAATTGGGCAAACATTTTGATTTGAGCGTTAATGTTGTCCCTGTACCAACAGCATCAAAACTCTATTATTATCATTATTATTATTATTTTTTTTTTCCCAGAATACCATACTGGTATCTGACGGTACCCAGCCCTAGCGATCGGAGCTGTCGCTAATGTCGCTAATGTCGCTAATGTCGCTAATGTCGCTAATGTCGCTAATGTCGCTAATGTCGCTAATGTCGCTAATGTCGCTAATGTCGCTAATGTCGCTGAATGACTTGTGTGTTTTACCAGTGCAGGTAGTTGATGGAGTAGCTCCAGTGGTCCTCGATGTGCCAGCAGAAAGAGGAGAAGCACATGCCCACGTACAGCCAGGGCAGCTTCATGCCGCAGATGTCCGCTGTGATGTGGGTGAGCACCGAGGCGTCCAGCACTGGCATGTTGTTCAGGTTCCAGCCGCTGCTCACGTATTGCTGAAGAGAGTGAACAATGAAACCTCACTCTCACTAACAGATCAGGTGACAGACGGCTACTGGGTCACTCTGTCTAAACAACAGTGTCATGATACGACTACTTCAAAGGTACGCAACATCAATACCTCTAAAGGAATAAACTAGTATTTCTTTGGTATTCAGTATTTTCTGTGTAGATTATTTAAGTGTGGATGAAAATAAACCCGTACCTCGTCCTCTGGAGAGACCTGGAAGTGGCCGTTCTTCAAAGGAAACCCGCTGCCGAACTCTTTAGACGCGATGTCCGCTCCGTACTCCACCGTGACGTCCTCCTCGATGGTACTGACCAGACGCCAGAACTCCTTCTCCACCAGCTCCGTCGGCACCATCTGCAGGACAACAGCAAAACATATTTTAACGTCGATTTAAACAAGGCTTGTATAACAAAAGAAAAAAACATCAGCAGTGAAGTGGCTCACATGAACTGGCATGTTGAAGTAGTCCGACTTGAATGAATCGGCCATGTCCCCGAAGGCCTGCAGGGTGTAGCTCCTGCTCGCCTGCTCGAACCCAAACGCAGCTTGAGGCTTCCCACACTCCTGCGAGAACGGAAACAGATATTCATTAACGGTGTTCATTTACTCAGTTCAGTGGTGGCATTTTCTAGTCCTGGTTTTGGTCGAGATGAGAGGCGCCTCGGGTTCTTCTTATTCCTTTTTTATTTGAAGAGCCAACACGGAAATACAGAAGCGGATTATCTAATAATAAAGAGGAACATACTGTTTTGGTGTCTCGAGTAACTTTTGACAGTCTCTTAAGGGTAAAAATTAAGCTGATGCTCTGAACAAAACCAAAAAAAAAGCACCAACACCCACCAAGTTTGGCCCACGTGCTTTACTTTAGACACCCGGGGTCTAGATACAATTCAAGGTTTAGTCCATTTGCTGCAGGAAATCTACATCTTGCTCAGGGATTACGGTTGACAACTCCCTTTGGAGCCTGGCAAATGTTGAAGAAATGTTGATTAATGTGCATTGTCCCTGTTGAAGTAAATTAAAGGAAGTCTAAATGTATTACTAATTTTATAAACTGTGCAAACTCGACCACCTGATCTTGCATTTTGATGTAAAGTAAGTAAAGATATATAGGGCGGAATTTGATGGTTTACTTCCAAATTTCACTCTCTCTCTTTCGTCACTTTGCAAACTTACAGACCATCACTTTAATAAAATAAAAAAATAAAAATGTATTTGTGTTTTAACTTTGTTTAGCCCAGATTATTATTATGTAGCAACTTTTCCTTTAAGATTCTTTCAGACGTAGGTCAATCCTCACTCCCCCCCCAAATTTTAGTTCATTAAAATAACTACCAGCAAAATATATTGGTTATTGATATATATTTTACATATGGTTCTAGTAGTACCATTTTTGTACTTACAATAACTTTTATTTTTTCTCTCTTGTGCAGAAAGTGCCAGTTCAGCGTACGGTTTAGGATATTGTTGTGCTTGTTAGTCGAGGTACAAAACTAAGGTGTGGTTTTCGATCCTCATTAATGGCCCCTCTAGAGGGAAAGAAGTCAAACCTGAACACTATTTCTCACAGTAAAACGCTCGAGGTGATGAGGAAATTTACTTTATTTATCCTGAACATGAAATACATTGTAAAAAGAGATATGGCAGGTGTAGGAGTTGTTAATCTCTATGTGGAAACTAAAAAGTCATTTATAATCTGGACAATAAACAAAAGAAAACTCTGTATAGGGGATGCATGGATGGAAAGCCCCAGGGGTACGGGACACAGCATAGGGGCGTGGTCGTTAGTCTGGCTTTTATGCTTTCAAATAACTATTCCATCTACACTGCACATTTTCAATAACTTTGGGAGCACTGACATCTGAGAAAAGATTGAAATGCCAGATTTGCTCAATGTGGCCATCATTGTAGGGGGGGGGGGGCAATATACCGACCTGTGCCAGACACTTGGGGCACCTCCAGTCTCCTTTGGGCACGTCCTGGAGTGGGGGGAGGAGGCAGAACGTGTGGTAGCTGTCGTCGCAGCCGTCGCACAAGAGCAGCCGGTCCTCCGCGTTCCCCTGCCCGCACACCAGGCACATGTAATGGTCCACCTGGAGGGAGGCATCGCCAGGTTAGCTCAAGGGGAAGAGTTAAACATGCAGAACGCTGTCTCAAATTAAATAAAAATCATATTGATCCCGTGGTTACACAACATTTTATTAATTTACTGTTAGTGCATCGAGTTGTTTTTGGCTAACTTCCTGTTTGCTAGTGTCAGGTCAATAAAACAATAACACATTTTATCCTTTAAAATAGCCGAGGGAGTTTCATAAAAATCATCAATCGTCAAATTATCGTGCACTTTTAGCTTAAAGGCTAAAACATCTACATTTAATAGTATATTGCAAGTATTTAGCTACGATGAAAAGCTTTTAATATGTTTGAAATAATCAAACAACAACTGCTTGTTTAATTCCACAAACTACAAACGTTTTCCCTGTTACAATAAGACAGGGTAAACTCCATAGGACAGTAAACAGTCGTTACCCTAGGAAGTGAGCAGGAAGTTGGTCTGCCCTGTTGTTCTGTACACGGAGCCTAAAGAAAATGTTTTTAAAGTTCAGTGCATTGTCAGAGAATCTTAAGCTTAGTATTTGCCCTCTGTTGTCTCAAAAAGACAACAAAGCTACTACTAAACATTTGGTATCGTAAAAAGGGCAATTTATTAGCTGGAATAACATTTGATTAAAAAAAAGTACAACTGTCTATACACGTTTTCTCCAATGGTGCAGTCCTACTGTTGGTTTCCCCTTAGATTTGTGCAGCAAAACAAATCAAACCTTACCTTATTTGTTGGTTTGTTGACTGTGTTCAAAACAGCTTCATCGATGTCCGTTGGGTCCTCGGGCTCCTCTTTAATCTCGGTCACAGCCATTCTCACTGGAAGAAAGAAAACACAGTTATTAACAGACACAGTGTCCGACACAAAGCTGTATGATTGGTCAGGTTAAATATTACAGTGATAAAAATATACATGTGCCTTCCCCCCCCCCCCGCAATTAAAAAGTTTCTCACTTGGTTCTCGTTTAACAGGAAAAGTCCCCATTCTCCTCATTCTCAGAGCTGGACGAGTGTCACAGACTTCACCTGGTTCAATCTTTATTTTCTGCCAAATAAAAGAGCGTCAAACATAATTTTCCGGCAAAACCGTGACTTCTGAGTGAAGGACGTGCAAAAAACCCACCTCGGCCCTCATCCGTTTGGCCCGGCGCGCGATGGTGCAGGTCTCCTGGGGCTGGACCGACTGCCGCTGAGGGATGTCGTGGGGCGTGTACTCCTGATCTTTAGTGTCATTCGTCAAACTCGCTTTCTGAAATGACAGAGAAGCATCATCAGGAAACGGTCATCTTACAATTGCCCTGATGAGATTTTGGAACCCCTGGATTAGAGGATGCTCATATCTGACACTTCTGTTCAACACTTGGATCATAAAAGCTGCCCTTTAACACAAGCTAATACAAAATAAATAGGCCGGGGTGTGGTCTAGGGGAGATTGTTTTGTAAATGCCACTTTCAAAAGCCGGCAGACGTACAGAGAGGTTGGTTCCGGTTTGAAACAGGTTGTACGGGTACAAGATCCTCTCGTAGTGGGCCCTGAGGTGGGACCCGATGGCCTTCCCCGGAGAGAAACCCATCTTCACCGAGATCTTTGACCAGTGACGGTCTCGGCAAACGACCTCAAAACCTCCTTCTTCATTCACCAACTGCGGAGAGAGCGGGGAAAAACATCCTTCATGTTAAAAGTATTACATTATTTCTGTGTAGTTGTGTAGTAAATGTAGGAGGAGAACCTACAACCCTGACATTTAGGTTTTGGGAATGTTCACCTTGTTGAGTTGGTACAGGTCCAGTATCTTCCTCTCCACGTGAGGGATCTTCAGGGTCGACCCTTGGAGCTCCCAAAACTTCGCTATTTGATCCAAGAAGTTCAGCTTGACCCTGGTCTGAGCCTGGAAAGAAAATGTAAGAAATAAACATTCAGCCGATAAAAGTAAAGCTAGGATTAAAAAAAAAAGTGAAATAAACCCAGACCTCGAGCTCGTTGAGCCGCTGGATTCTTGGGGTGAATTTGAGCCGGTCCACGTCGCAGGCGAAAGGAGGCTGCCATTCCTGAAGACGAGAGGACATTTGGGTAAGTGTTTAAACAAATGCTTAGGTCAACACTGAAGGCAAATGTCAGGAACACTGTGCGGGGCTTTTGCTTAAAAACGGGATGTGTCGGGCAGAGAAGCACAATCCAAAACTCAAGCTTCATTCATTAAAGAACTTTTACAATAACACACATTACTACTACTACAACAACTACTACAGTAATGAAGCCGAGTCGCCCTCCACACCTTAGATGTTTACGAGGCCGCAGCTGGAATGAACCATCCGGAAGTGATGAGTTTGCAAATGTTTAACAGCCTGAAATGACCTCATACACAGCACATAAAGAACAGGACGGACTTTTAACGTTACGCCCAAATAATATTGTCAATACACAAGCGAGTACAGCCACCAAATGTGTCCAAGTGACCCAAAGCCTTTTGTCTCAGCAGGGGGCTAACAATGTGGCACTTGCACTGTTTTTCTCATTAGTTTAGCCCACAAAACTACGCAAAAGACAAGCATGTGTGAGCGCTTCCTCACTTTTACAAACACTATTGATTAAACAAGTGTTGAAGTTAAGCTACAAAGTTTAGCGCTGCTTCTAGCAAACGACGTGAAGTCAGTGAATTTGACCGTTTGACCCGCAGTCCGACCTACGCCCTCCATGTTGAGGGACAGGATAACCGCTCTGCCGCAGTGACACAAGGAGGACTTTCTCCTCGCTCAAAAGGTACAACTCTAGTGTTAAAAATAAACCACTTAAGAAATGTCACTGCCACTCCCATGTTTTGAACATTTACATTCTGATTAGGACATATTTTGAATTCCTTTTCGTCGGTAAAGCTGTAGCATTCTGGGAACACAAATCTTTCTGTGTCCCATCAAGGCCAACAGCAACTGAAGATGATAAGATGTTCCTCCAAAAGAACAGTGGGCTCATTGTAGACCGAGGTGGGCAGGAAAGAAGCTACAAACTGGTAAAATAACAGAACACTTCTGTCCGAGCATAGAGGCAAGATTAAGCACAATCAGGAAATCCCAGGGGAGAGTTATTTTGGTAACGCCATTTACAAACAATAATAATAATTTTTAAAAAAAAACAGTCACCAGAGGTTTTATGTTTAGGTCTGTACAAACATGGATGTGATGCGTCCACTGCAGGCGTATAGATACAGACGGCATCTCGTCATAGAAAGGGGCGTGGCTTCGCCGAGGGGGAAAATAGAATCTTTTGGGAAACACAATTTTCCCTCTTTTTAGCCATTTTCTGTATTTATCACATACAAATCAAGTCAAGTGTAAATCGGGTCCATATGGATATTTTCTCACAGCAGATTGTTCAGTAGAAGTGAAAAAACGGCAGTTGTAGCAAGCGCTAGCTAGCCGTTAGCATTGGCCCGATGCTAACATGTAGCATCATGTTAGCATTCTCCATTTTTTTTATGTATTTATGGGCTGTTGAACCTCTTTGCTCCTCCCCATGACTTTGTATCTTTATTTAGTAGAAAACTATATTCATAATTCAGCATTTGCTAAAGTAGTTTTTCAATAATTAGAGAAAGTTTAGATATTTTCAAAATTGTTTTCCCCCTTAACTGTTTTCAAACATGACCATATATGGATGATTCCAGAGATGCCGTCTGTATCTATCCACACTTTTTTCACCGAGGGGATGCATTTTGCCGAGAAACATTCAACTGGTGCCACTGTGCTGCCACATGGTCATGTAAGCTTGGAACCTTAATGCCAACATGTTTGTAATCGAGGTTATGATTGTGTAAAATCTATAAAAATGCAGCAAAAAATACCAAATCTGGGAGAAACCTGAGGACAAACAAATATGTGTCTGAGAGCTGAATGATTACTTACTTATTTCTACGCAACGCCTTAGAACTATTTTATAATGTAGATAATGGACCCATTATCTACATTATATCAAATTATTTTATAAGAGCAAAAAAAAAAAAAAGTCAATTTCATTGTTTGTACGAGTGGTCAGAACTAAACCTAAATACATCAGAACTACCCACAAGGCAAATCATCATTCTAAAGGGGACGAATTGGCTTTCACAGTCGATCACTCAGACTTTACCAAATCAGGACTAAACAAGCTCTCGAGCTGGACTAGAGCAGGCCTAAAAAAATACTGCTTGTAAACCTGATCAAACTTTAGTCGACTTTAATGCTGACTTTCATTATATTTAGGACCGAGGCATCACTTGCTGCTGACATCTCAGCCGTTCAGAAGAAGCCACAATGCAAATTCAGAACAGGAAATGGAAACTGCAACCTGCAACCAGATTCAAACCTACTAAAAAAAACAAAAACAAAACAATAGCCTCCACAGCTGCGTCTCCAAACTGGCCTAAAGTGCTTCAGTCAGTGGAAGTTTCGACCTACAGATCTATAATAAACCTATGGCCCTAATTTCACATGGTATGAAACCTGTGGGTGCCATATTGTGCCAAATGCTTCAGAAAAGTACTACAAGAGTGACATGCAGCATTTGCTTTTGCACAATCCTCCTGTCTTTAATCCGTTGGGAGCAGTGGGCGACCTCAGGGACCCTTCTGCAGATCTCAAGCCTGGATCTGGATCTTGTCATGTCAGGATTATCTCGCTGGAGGATTAGGCTAATGTTTAGGGCACCTCGGCAATAGCTACACTTAACACACTGACTTAGATCATGAAGAACATAAACACAGCTGAAACTGGGAAAAGTTCAAGTCAAACTAGCAAGTTACTTTTCAAACAACTTCCGGAGAGGAAAATAGAACTGGCCTACTGCAAAAATGTGTAACAAAAGCAGTACAGGTTTTTGCAAATCTTAAACTCCCTACTAGGACCTTACTGCACGGCGAGCACACCGCCCACAAATTTGCATGTTTTCTTTGTGGTTTATTCAAGACAAAAAAATGCATTTGGTGCATTTAAAACAGCCTTTCATGTCGTCCATCGCACGACCAATGAAACGAGAAAGAAAGTGATCAAATACAGAAATAAAAAGATGAGGCGACGGTTGGTGCAAACATGTTAAAAATATCCAGAGCAGAAGCAGCAGCAGCAGCAGCAGCAGCAGCAGCAGCAGCAGCAGCCCACATTCAACACAAAAGCCCCAGTGATGCTGGAGATCGCTTCAGGAGGAAACAGAACTGCAGATAAAGATAGAGCTCACGGCCATTTGTTTGAACTCCACTCACAAGATATTTCTAAATAAATATCTTTTGGGGGAATTAAAATGATTACACATAAACTTCATCTGAACTAGGTCACACGTTTTCTGCAAACTCAGCCAAAAACAACGAACCGAACTTAAAAAAATGTGTGAAAGTTTTAGTTCTTTTACCCTTGTTTTGAACCCGATTGTGTTTTTTTGAGGACTTCTGCTCGCTGAAAAGAAAACACGCGGTTTGTGTTTAATTTGAATAGAGCATGTCGTGTTGAAATGGTTAGATAAACTGTCGCAATAATATCGTTATTGAAATATCGCAGCGCATAAAGCAAGCTACTTCAACATCAAGCATTGTAAGTTTGTAACTTTGTAACTGGACCTGCACATGTTGTTTACAATGTGCAAGTTGGTAACGATTTTAGCACATTTAAAAAAAACAACAACCACAGTTCACCAAAGCACAAAATCAGACACATTTAGACAAAAAAGTAAAAACGGACTGAATAACATGTCACCAATGTCTCCTACTCTGAGTTAGCTGGAGTCAAAAGCTTGAGAATAGGTGTCTCTTTAGCAGCTTTCTAAACAGCTCCAACGTCTGGGAGAATCATAGCGACGCATCTTTACACACAACACATTAGATATTCAACATACTGTCGCAGTGTAAGAAAAACAACCAACTATGCAATGTTATTGTAGCCCTAAACAATAATGAGACACTGAACTGAAATGTCTGCATCCTGTGAGAAGATGAAATACTATTTGGATTTTACCGGTATAATGTAAAACCACATAATCTCTTCGCATCACTAATCCGCAACAAATAAAATATTCAAACTGACTTTCAACCAGTCCAAACTTTCATTCAAACACAAACAGGGTTGAACGAGTGTGTGAATGACAGTCTGGATGGATGGATTATGCAACAACAACAAACAAAAAATCACTACCATTCAACTATTACGCAGTGGTGCCACCATATACTATTGAATCCAAACGAACTCCAACTGCCCAGGCGGCTGTAATAACTAGGCCCGCTGTAGTGGCCTATCACAGCTCTAGCCTGCCCTCACTGAGCTCTCCAGAAGACAAGCAACACTGTAAACACAAAGTTCTTCGACCCATCATCAAAGATTTCCCCCCCCCCTCCCTGAACAATGCGCGTTTAGACGGCCGGTGTGCGTCCTAAAAGATTAAAACGCGTATTGTGAGCAGGAAGCGGGCCTGGTAAACATTTGGAGAGTCGTGTCTTTGTGCGGGACAGGCCTCGGCCGCCGTTATCAACACCCCTGCTTGCCTTTGTGCTTCTATCTGTGTCCATTATCAGACAATGTGGGCAAACACCGGGGCAACAATCCACCTACGCTTTTAGGGACAACTATCCATTGAGTAAAAGCGAAATTACGCGCTACGCTTTAGCTTTAGGGGGGGCAAGGTAATAAAGGGCAAACGATAGAATAGTTTGGTACACAACTCTTAAGACCAATACTCGTTTTGGATTCGTGAAGTGTATCAGTTTGAGGCCAATTCGTGCACTTTTGGAGAAAACTATCCATTGAGAGTAGGCTGCGTTAACGCAATATTACGCTGCGCAGTTGGCTTTAGGTGGGCCTGCTCAGAAACGTCAATCAATCAGATAGTTTGGATTGCAATCCTTAATATAAATGGTTGTTTTTGTCGAGGATTGTCACAGTGTTTTTTTGCAATTACTTGGTGTAATTTGATTCGTGGACACACCCTTCGAACAGGATCTCCCATCGCGACATAAGAATAAGGTCACGTCATGTTATAAATAGGCTACGTGGTACGTTTTCTGCTTTGTGGGGGAAAATATTCACGGTTTGTGAATGATAGTCAGGTTGAGAAGAGCGAGTATAGTGTGGGACAACCCCAACCCGACGCGAGAAACACGATGTATTATGAGGCGAAACGCAACTTGTGTTAATGCGTAATTTAGTGCGTAATTCTTTTGTATCAACTGTGAGTTCAACTATTGTCAGCGGCGTCACGTTGTGTTTGAAACTCAATCCGGCGCAAAGATAAGTGTCAAAAGTGAAATGATAAGATTGTGGAAGGTTGATTGTCCATCGAGCTACTACCCCCGTTGTCTCTCCATAAACACTGGTTCGCGGTGCACGTACAGACGGCGCTGTGGAGAACTACGGCTTAAAAAAAGGCCCGATTTGTCCAGGATGCGTTACCTAACACGGGGTAAATCCTTGAAAGGGGCTGGTGGGTGGAGAAAACTGCGCATCTAAAAGTGTTTTAACGTGAGAGAAAGGCCGAGTGGGGAAGTTCAGTTTAAAACAGTTGGTCATTTCCGTGAGTCTACTTTGCGTAAAAAAAAAAAAAACCGTTGAACCTAAATTGGAGCAAACAGGACAAAACTTGGCATTTTAATTGATTATCATTGCAATAAAGTGAGTTGATGGGGGTAGTTGTTGCTGACGGGAGCCGTGGTGATGGATCGGTCAAAAAAGTGTCCCTGCATGGCATTGCTGGGTGTATTTGTGTTGGCTGGTGGTTGGAGTACAACAGTGGAGCCCAGGGCCAAGAGCTTGAGCCGCAAACCGCCGCCATGTTGAAACCCGTCTAAAACACAACTTTGCAGCTCAAACACTGACCACTTCGAAAGACAGCGCGCCACACGCGGACCCTCGGACGCGGACGGCTTTGGGGGGGCACGTACCTGCGGGGGTCGGATCTTGCAGATGCCAGTTTTCTCCGCAATGGGTCGGATTTTGTTGATGTACGCAAACGGGTCGGAGAATTCTTCCAAGCTGGGCTCAAACACGGGGCACTCCGGGGGCGGAATGAACTCACACGGCGGCTGAGTCATTGTTGCATATTTGTGAAGGTACAGCTCCGAAATGTGATGTGCTCCCCGCGCCGAAGAAACAGCTGTTCGGGTTTATTTGTGTACGATCAGTTCATGTCCACTCTCCACTCATTGAACTCAATCGAGTTATCGAGTTGAGACAGGAGGCGGAGACATCGGCGCACCGTGTCCCTCCGCTGCACAAAGTAGACCCCGCAGATAATAAAGGGCCTGCACTGATTCACAAAGAGTTTATTATCTACAGGTTAATGTACAAATTAATGACTTATGACACATACTAAACGTGTTAAAATTCCTCGAGATAGGGCTAAACAAAGCGCCTACAAAAAACGTATTAACTTTATTTAACTTTTTAACAAACATGGGCCACAATGGCATAGACACATTTAAATATACACACATATTTAAACATAAAAAAATAGCAACCAAAATAAAAAGGTTTACGAAACAAAAATATTTTGTAATAGGTTGCTATGGCGCCCGCCCCTGCTGAGCTGCTAGTTACTTCGGCTCTACCTCTTTCCTACTTTTGCTCTTATTTTTACTTATAGACGAGTTTTTGTTTTGTTTTTTAGATACAAAAAGTAGAAAAGTATATACAGACAGCATCTCTGGAATTGCCCATATATGGTCATGTTTGAAAACAGTTAAGGGGGAAAACAATTTTGAAAAAATTTAAACTTTCTCTAATTATTCAAAAACTACTTTAGCAAACGCTGAATTATGAATATAGTTTATACTAAATAAAGATACAAAGACATGGGGTTGAGCAAAGTGGTTCAACAGCCCATAAATACATAAATAACGGAGAATGCTAACATAATGCTACATGTTAGCATCGGGCTAATGCTAACGGTTAGCTGGCGCGAGCTACAACTGCCGTTTTTTCACTTCTATTGAACAATCCGCTGTGAGAAAATATCCCTATGGACCCGATTTACACTTGACTTTATTTGTATGTGATAAATAAGTTCATATTCCACCAGAAAATGGCTAAAAAAGAGTGAAAAATTGTGTTTCCCAAAAGATTATATTTTCCCCCTCGACGAGGCCACGCCCCCTTGAGATGCCGTCTGTATCATGGGAAGACTGTAAAGTAACATGTGCAATAATCTCTGTATCAACTGCACTTTATTAACTCTTGAACGCCGACTGAAACAAGTGAATTTCTCCTTTTTGAGCTCAATAAAGGATTATCTCATCTTATCTTAATTGTGTATTTTGTGTAGATACATTTTATTTATTTATTGTGAATTTCATGCATTTATTACAGGATGTTTATTCAAGTCTGTGCATGATTTGAGCAAAACCAGCAGGTTACCCCTCAACACAGAGACCGATTTGTGTTTAAAAACATTCTACCACCAACTCCGGTTTGTTTTGTTTGACACGCTGAACGCACAATAGTTCAGCCGCTGCACAGATCATATCGTTCATTGGTCCGATGCTTTTCTCGCACTCGAGGCGCGCTCGATTTCAACGCCTTCCCGTCGCGCGGTGGGCCGGTCGTATGAGTCCGGCCTCCTGAACAAGCGCCCCCCTTTGGCGCCGTGTCGCGAATCGAACGCACCCCTGAGATCCCTGCGCGCGAGCCGGGACTCCGTTTTTAAATGGTCAGGAGACGCGCTCCGATTGGTCCGCAGTCACGTGTTCAGAAGATTATAAACATTAGATTTTCATGGGTTTAACCGAAGTTTGCGTAGAAATAAACAAAAAAGAAAGAAATATAACACAGAAGTATGATGATCGAAATCGAAAACAGATGGTCTTCATTAATAACAATCGTTTTTTTGTTTTGTTTTTAACAGTAAACTTGAATATATATTGAGGCGGAAGCAAACGATATTAATCATCAAATTTTGCGGGGTGGTTGCATAAATACATATAATGAGCCTCATCACTTACAAAATGCAGTATGGATGAATGAACATGAAGAAAACATCAAGAGGATAACAGTTTAGCAGAATTTCTAACTAGTCTTCCTGGTTTGACATGTTTTTGTGATGTTTATTATCACACATTGCTTAAATGTATGTAGCCTTGTAGTGGATACAAAATGAATGTGGATTACATGTTTTATTCATGTTAAAAATCATGTTCAAATTCAAAATACAACATCTTCAAATCAAAGACAAGCTTTTTTTTTAAATACCATCATTGTTTTTTTTTTTATCAACACAGCTCCACAGGGTTAACCGATACTGCATTGATCTGCTTCACATGTAAAATAAACAAGATACAGGAGATTGGCTTGGATTAAATCAATAACAATTCATCTGGAATTGAATGAATCACAAGTAATTAAGGCTAAGATATAATGTTCTCTGAAAACAATGACATATCTTGTCTATCTGGGGTCTTATCGTGTATAAAAGCCTGCAAAAACCCTTTCGCTTGGATTTCAACTAAGTGAAATAAATGCATGTCATTCTTGAATTAGTTTAGAGGTAAAAATTTCAGTGACCGTAGCCCAGTTACAGCTCAAACAATGGAGCTTTAGTCACAGGCCCGACAGGGGGACTACCACCAGATCGTCATGCGTAAACAGAGAAAGAATCCGTTCAAACATGTGAGAACCATTTAGCAATTAGCCGGGCTATTAGCTACAAAATGCCAAATTCTTCAAATATGATGTCAAATCATTTGCTCGATCACATGCTTTCAAGACTCAAGTTTGTTAGAAGCTTGTATACTTTGTGGTAGGTCCAAAGAGAAACGTGTCGTGTGCCCCGTGTGTATCACTGGTATTCAAGTGTTCCTAGTCTAGAAATTGAACTTGAGACCTTCTTGCTTTGAGGCACTTAGCCACTTTCACTCACAACGGGACTTTTGAGAGTTAAACAGTATTGTATAAGCTTTGTATTGTCCTTTATGTTCCCCAGTGGGATTTGAATTCTGCATGAAAGAAAAAAAACATCAGCAATAACCCACAAAAAGATGCATAGTTAAACTCATTATAAAAAAGTTATTTGTTTTAAAACAGTTATTCGTGGTTGACCCGCTCCATGGCGATGTAGTAGCTCTTTTTGTCATCTAGACAGTGCCAGCCGATGGGTCCAATCTCACAGTCCGCACAGATCAGGTACTTGATGCGCCCCACGTCGTTTGTGAAACCCACATTTTCGAAATCAAACATGTCATGGACCAACCAGAAAGACGTCAGCGTGTCTCCATCCGAACCATCGGAGCCGAAAGAACCAGACTTTTTACGCATCGACGGAAGGAACAGCTGTGGAGAAAAGAAGACATCGGTTTCTTTGGCTTTACTAGACCTTCTAATTGGCTCAGGAAATAGCCAATGATTCCGAAAGATGGAACAAAGAGTTTACAATCAAACAACAGCCTTAACTTGGTCAAAAAAATTAATTGGCAATATTTTTTTAAAAGAATAAAAAATACAAATTGTCAAATATTCAGTCACTCATTTGATACTCACTGTTGGTGGACACAGTGGGACGGAGACAAATGTGAAGTGACCATTCTGCAATTACTGTATTATGTCCGTTTTTGGCTAAACACCAGTGTTAATTTCGTCGACTAAAATATTTAGTCTTAATTTTAGTCAAAGTGATACTTTTGACGACTAAAATTGGACTAAAACTAAATTAAAAGTTTCTCATGAGACTAAAACTATGACTAAAATGTCCAGATATAAAATAAGACTAAAATAAGACTAAATAAAAATGAAAGGGAGAGACTGAAATCATCCAAACTTCTATTGTCCATCTGAAAGAGCCTCAGATCATGTAAATTCTCTGCCAAAGGAACAGCTCTGAGCTTTGTTCATGTGGAGCAGCTCCATGAAGCAGAGGAACAACATTAAATATGATTATAATTAATGTTATCAATGCAAAGTCGACTAAATTTAAGACGAATTTAGTAATTTTACTTGCAATTTTAGTCGACTAAAACTAGAAGATATTTTTTTGACTAAAACTAGACTAAAAGCGAATTACATTTTCGTCAAAAGACTAAGACTAAAACTAAATTAAAATATGTTGTCAAAATTAACACTGCTACACACTGACATAAAACACTCACAAGGATGAGAAAGTGTCTTGCCCAAGGTGTTTTGCCAGTCAAGGAACTGGAACAATCCGTCTTAAGGAGGCAAACTGAACTGTAGGGGTAAACTGGAAAACACTGGAGTAATGATATGCAAATTCCCCAAGGACTGGGACTACCAAGTACTCAAGTGAATTCTCTCACTTTAAGTTGTTTGGAAGGATCTTCAGTTTAGTATACGTAATTCTCTAAAGTAGTGGTTATAGCATAAGCCTATTAAAATCAGATTTAGAAATAGATGTTACATTTTAGTTCAGATATGTTGCAGCTGAGCGACAGTGGTCCAGACAGTCATTGTATCCTTGTCAAGGATACAATGGCAAGGATAGCTAGAAGGTCCCGGGTTCGATCCCTGGACGGGGCCTTTCTGTGTGGAGTTTGAATGTTCTCCCCATGTCTACGCAGGTTTCCTCCGGGTACTTTCCCCTATCACTAAAAACATGTACAATAAATGAATCTTTCAGCCAGTCCCCGCACTGCAAAAAGTAATTAACTAGACTAGTATAAACATCTCAATTTGAGCAAAATAATCAAATTTTTTGTTGTTTTGACTGGTTAGGATGTTGTTGGGCATTTGTCCTGGATTATTTAACTTGTTCTGAGATGTTTCTGACTCATTTCAATACATTTCATCCTTATTTCAGGTAATTTTCTTTGCCAATGGGGTAAGAAAATTGTTCTTATCTCATTGGCAACATTACTTTATTATTTCAAGCGAGATTTACACTAGAACTGGTGTGAAATGTCCTCAAACAAGCAAAGTAAACTTGGTCCGATCAGGAAAATTGAGTGAGTGAAAACCGCTCAAAACAAGATACATTTCCTCAATTCAAGTCATTTAAACCAATGCTTGATATTTACTTTTTGCAGTGCGGCGCCTGCCTACTGCGGCTGCCCACTGCTCTTACAGGTTGCCCCAGTGGCATTGAAGGATGGGTCAAATGCAGAAAATGTATTTCCCGACGGGGATCAATAAAGTGTACTATAACCTTAATCAATACTCAATTATGAATCTAAAAACACTTCCTTCATTTATAGACACTGTGTTGTGCTGTTTTGCAAATTTCAACAAAACAAATCAGCAACTGTAGGCATCAAGTTAGTAAAACATGGCACAAGTATTTGTATTTCAGTGTATCCCAGTGCAGACATAAATGTCCAGATGGATTAATCAAAAACCAACAGGCGGTAAAATACAGTGTTCATTGTAAACACTTGGGTTTTATTATTATTATTACAATAAAGTATTGTCTAGGTTTAAAAGCTATTAAACTAAACATACTTTTTCAGGCACATGCTTACGTTTTGCCTCTATCCTAAGATTATCCTCATGACAGTTTGAGACAAGCAACAGCAAAGGCCTCGTAGTGGAGATGCAGGTGGTGATGGATTTTCTGTCGGTTGTAAAATAACATTCATAATTTGAGAATTTCCTTGTGGGCTGGAGTATAACTTCAAATATATAACAGTTATGTGCCATTCAACACTTGTTAGTGTTAAGATTGAAAAATTTATTAAAACAAAATGTAACAAAGTGCTGTTGCTGGGAAACAAAGGAGTGCAGGATAAAAAAGTACACAAGTATTGAAAGATCCAAGTCCGATCCGATATTTGTCCCAGCCTGACTTACCACAACTGAGTATGGAATGAATGAAGGAATAATGACTGTCGTTCTGTCCTTAGACACTCTTGTGCAATACAAGTATGGGCCATTGTTATTCTAATCATTTTATTTATTTGTTGGCAACGTCAGGTCTGCATGTTTTCTATCCACAGGCTCCAAAATCATGTCACCCTTTTACCTCTTTCTCCGCGAACACTGCCATCCCGGGACACAGCACTTTGGAGCCGCAGCGTTGACACAGAACGGCCTTGATGTTTTTCCCCTCCTCGGAAACCAGCTCGGATCGCTCAGGGCTTTCTTTAGGCTGCTCACTCGGATCCATGTTTTTTCTGCTTAAAACAAACGCACATCGACACCAAAATTCACCGCCAAGCAGCCCTGACAAATTAGTGGAACACAACCACATGCGCTTACCATTTCCATTTGCCATTAAATACCTGAATAATGTGGCGAATCCTTTATGTTATACAGTTACGTATAGACGAATGAATGGATAATAAAGGTTTAAACATAACGGTGGTTTGTACTGCATAATTTAGCCCTGCCAAATACTGAATACTTACATGCACTCATAGCATCAGCATAAGGAGACATTCTGTCAATGATTCAGAGACGCAAAATACGCGTAAAATAAATACCGAACATGTAGCAAAAGGTTTACATAAAATCTTACCTTAATAATAAGCTTGATATAAGGATAAATTGATTCAAAATATTGAGTACATCAGGAAAAAAAGCTTCGGCAAACAGAGGTATGTTTTGTTGTGTGTGTGAAGTTGCAACACAAAATCTGTCCGGGCAGAAACAACCTGTTCCTCTAGATCAAGTTCCGCCGTTGATATTTTACTAACACCGCTAGAGGGCAGCAGTTATAAACTTGCTAAAAGCTGTCTAACCCTTGCAAAACAATACACGATTTAAAAACACACACAAGTACTAAACAGATAACATTCCTAAGTTTTTTTTCTCCTATACTGTGCACCTAAATATAAAGCTTTCTTTTCCTTGACAGTGACGCTGTAGGTTGTGAAACGTATTTATACCATCGCTGTGAAGAACTCAGAATCCATTAGGAAAGTACAAAAAACAAATTGAAAAAAACCCAGTCACAACTATTTTAATAATGTACTCTCTCCATTCATAACTGTATTCTAAAGATCAGGTATAGCAGGGCTGCAAAAATAAGGCAGAACAGTGTCCGTTCCATAGCGCTTTTGTAATGGAAATTTGCTGAATGACTCCTCCCCCTTTTTACCCTGAAGTGTAAGCCTATGGGCCAAAAAAAAAAGAAAGAACGCCACAAAAAAAACTTTGGAAAAACAAGACAGATAAAGTGATTTGTTACTGCCTGAATGTAGACTTTCTTAAATATAATTTGCGACCCATTTCGACAACTTTACAATTAATACATACAGAAATATAAAACATACATTTAAAATGAAAATGAAGAAACATCACAGAGACATACATGTGGAAAGATTTATTACAATATTTTCCAAGATTACCATTAATAAATATTAAGGTTTACATTTCGAAGAAATGTATGAATTTTAACCTACACAGAACAGTACACAAAGAATACACATGTTTTAGTTATAAAGCTTAAATCTAGAAAAAGTTATTTTGATTTTTTTTTTTTTTTAAACAGCAGTTGATACAACCTAAGACTGGAGTTTAGGAAATGATTGAGTTGAACATTATGGCGAGAAAAAGAAGGATCTGAGGCTCGTCAAGGTGTCGGCCATTTTGTTTAAAAACATTTCCATCGGCCTAAGGCACAGGAAGAATAAAAGTCCAGGTTTAAAAAGCGTGAGGTGCATTTAACATTTACACCTGTATCTGCAGCTCTAGCACAAAACCGCATTTTCACAAAGCCACAATCTAACGGATTAGAACTGTACATTGTGCAAAGCTCAGGAACTAGTCTAGAAATTCATATTTTTTTACAAGCAAAAATCAACCTGAAGTTAGCTGCTACTTCACAGAGTATGACTTTTAGAGCAAATGTGATAGTTCCTAAGTTGAAACATATCAATTTGAGAAAAAGCAAATCAAACTTATCCAACTTTAGAGTATAGTAAATCACTTATAAAGAAAGATTTGAGTATTTTCCCTCAAACCTTCAATTGTCTAATGCTTATTTGAATATTCATTGTTAGATTGTGGAAAAATGTTGCTTGTGCTATTTGCGCAGCAGTAACAAAAGATTTTTGGAAAACTGGGGCAAAATATGTCCTTACTTCAATTTTTGTGTCTTTTGGAAGCCGTTCAGTGGATGGTAATGCTACTTTCTTGGATTTAAATAAAAAGAACAAAATTGAGAACATAAATTGAGGAACGCAGGGAGTGTTTGGGTAAAGGAGGACGAGGAGGTTTCAGCAGCATTGTGAGTGGATTCGAGTGAATTTGGAGTTTGCGTGTGGCTGTATTTGTCGTGTATGAATGTGTTTACGTGTTAATTGTATTTTTGCCTGAGAAAAAAAAATAAATACATGACACAACAAGAATATAAACTCAGCAAATTTGTAAGAGACTACTATTGAATAATACTTAGTAATATCCAGGAGGTCACCGTTTTGTTTTTGTTTTATTTTTTTACCAGGCAGTGTGTGTGTGTGTGTGTCCGTGTATGATTGTGCGCTCAATTGTATTTCATCTGCTTTGTGTTGAATAGTGTTGAACGAGTTGAAGTCACAGTCGCTCAGAGCAAAGTGTCGTCTGTGCAGCCGCCTTCGAGGCCGTAGCGAAACTCCTGAAGGTTCCAGACGCCGTAGAAATGAATGAAGGCGGCCGCCACCACCAGCACGTGGAAAATCTGATGGGAGTGGAACTGGAACGAGAGAAAAGAGACGGATCAGACACGTTTGTTGTAGTGTTCCTCGCCTCACAAGACACTTACCCAGATGTCGCACTTTCCAGGGAAGTATCGCTCGGGGATCCTGGCGGCATACAGACCGGCTCCGGTGATGTACATCGCCCCCATCAGGTAGAACCAGCCCATCTGCCCCACTGTGGTCGCCTTCACGAAGCCTTCCTCGATGGTGAAGTGCATTGTGGGGACGATCCCACTGAGGCCCAGACCCATGAAAACACCTGGCACAAGAGAGAAGGAGAAGTGAGAGAGGAAGTGAGATGCATTGATAAAAGTTAAATGTAGCGTGTCGTTTCAGGCCACTGGCAAAGACCCAAAATTGACAAATGGATTAAGAGAGTTAGTGGTAAACACAGCTCCACGTATGTTTTTGATGAGACAATGTTGTAACATGGTAAAAAGCTCTTAAAGGAATAGGCCACCGTTTTTACATACTGAGATATGTTCTTACCTTAGCTTTGACGAGTTCTTTAGGACCTGTCTGGTCTTCACCCGTGCCTTCAGTCACGTAAACACAGCGCAGACGGCGTTAGCATTTAGCCTCTCCCCCTCAATACTGATCAAGATAGAAGCTACCAAGCTCTTCCAAGCGGATAAAAGGGGGGACTATATTGTAAGGCGTAATAATACTAAGAGTAATTTGGCATCCGCACAGTAAAGTGAAGATTACTGCGCAGTAAAGTGAAGATTACTGCGTGGATTTCGAACTACTCCTGGTATTATTACGCCTTACAATATAGTCCCCCCTTTTATCCGCTTAGAAAATCCACATTGTTTAATTTTGTGTAATTATACTTTGTAGTGGAACACTTCACGTAACCATATTTAAATAGGGAAAACGTGGAAGAGCTTGGTAGCTTCTATCTTGACCTGTTTTGGAGCTATAGTGGAGAGAGGGAGAGGCTAAATGCTAACGCCGTCTGCGCTGTGTTTACGTGACTGAAGGCACGGGGGAAGATCAGACAGGTCCTAAAGAACTCGTCAAAGCTAAGATAAGAACATATCTCAGTATGTAAAAACGGTGGCCTATTCCTTTAATTGTTAATTTAGCAGAATAATGCCTCTTTCAATGAGAAAAAAAGACGCCTGCGTGCTTTCTGTGCTGCATGAACTCATTTTAGTTATAGCAAACCTGTCGCATTACATGACATGACAGTCCGGTAGTGCTCACATACCCTCATCTCAGGGAAGAACCAGTGTGTTCGGAAACCTTGGAATAAATTTGGATCTACTACACTCCTCTATCTGTCAAGGTTTGAAAACAGGAAAGACCAAAGTGCACACAATGCCTTAACACTCAAGCGGCCGCACCTGCTCTGGTGGGGCGGTGTCGGGGCGTGGAGAAACGGTCCCACTGAGCCACGACGATGGCGGCGATGCCCAGGACGCAGACGACGGTGAGGTAGATGAGGCGCGGCTGAGGAGAGCAGTAGAACGAGTAATACAGCCACGGCACGAACGAGCCCATGATCAGCAGCGCGATGCCCGAGTAGTCCAGTCTGCAGAGAGGCACATGGAGATCAGAGTGTGGAGGCCGTCTGCCGTCTCTACACATGAATACGGTTTATTACACGGTTACGTACTTGGAGAAAGTGCGCGAGACCTTCTCCGAGTGGCAGTAGACGGTGTGGAAGAGCCAGGAGAAGCTGAGGCAGAGGACGGCCCCCAGGAAGAACATCCCGAACACCACCTTCTCCTGCAGGGGGGCCATGAAGTACATGTTGGGCCGCAGCATGGTGAGCGTGCCCAGGCAGATGAACAGGATCAGCCCTGAGAGAGATGGAGGGAGACGGATGAACAGAGGAGAAGTGAGGACGGCGGCAAAACAGAGCTATAAATCAGAGCTGTAATCATCCTGACAGCTTGCCCAATGACAAGCGAATGTCCTTACGGGCACAATATAGGGCGCATCTGAATAGTGGCAAAAATAGCTCCTTCTTCCTGCTCTTCCTTCACCTTTGAGGGCCACGTCATAAGGTCCACCGTAAGGTACCTCTGCGGTGCATGATAATCCGACCTTCCAAACCCAGCAACAGAAACAATGAGGAAGTTGCGTCACCTCCAGCTGGTTATTAGCAACAACAAAACTCAGAAAATACACTACAATTCTCGCTCTCGCTGCAATTAGATTTCCGACGGAACAAAAGTAATCCGGGCAACTTGAACTGCTGTGTCAAATAAACCCCTCTTTATAAATCCACAGACTGATCAATTATGACTAACAGAAAGTTTCAGAAACACCAACTCCTTCATAACTGCACTGACACATTTGGGACGATGACGCATGTCCGGGTCAATGGAAAAAAGAGAACATTTTGATTTTAGGCATCGATTGTTGAGTCAGCCAAAACAAAACGTATTTACGGGTGGGTTTACGCGCTCGACCGTACCTAATAAATGAGTCCAGATGTTGCCCGTCTCAGTGTGGATCCTGAAGATGCTCCCGAAGCAGGCTCTGAATGAAGGCATGGGCGGCCGGTGTCCGTGCAGGAGGTAATCGTTGTCCTTCAGCCACTCGGGCAGAACGTGGAAAGGGATCACCCGCCAGCGACCCTCCCATACCTGGGCAAAAACAATTGATCACATTTACTTTACAATAGTCCAAAGAGAACACTGTATAATTGTTGGCCGTGTTCAGTAACGCCCATAACCCTCCTTCCTGTAAATCCAGCCGAGTTTAGAGTTTCAGATCCAGTGACAAACTACTGCAATATTTACGCTGTCACCGACACAGAAAGAATATAGAACAGAATCTGGTTCTCACAGGCACTGAAAATGTAAAGACGGCTTTAAAAATCTTTCAACACATAGATGTGCGCTAACAAATCACATTTCATTTATGGACTACATAGTTTTTACTGCAAAACAAGTCGGGGCACTAAATAGTTTGAGGGAGAATAGACTTTCAAGATGGACGCCTTTGTTTCTCGCTCTCCAGAAAGCCATTAAGAGAGTTAGTTACATTAAAACGCCAAGTTGTTTCCATTAAATTTTAAGTGCAAGTAAATACACTCTGGTCACTAAACGTTTTAGATAACAAATCTGGATAGATAAGGATTATAACGGCTGCAGTAGCCATTTGTATCAGCTAAAGGCAATCTGTTGTTATCTTTAGGAAGGAAGTTGATGCTGATGTTATCTTTATTCAGATAGAGGACTCTTTAACAAGCTCATTATGCTGTGATAACCATTTATTACAATGATGGCAAGTCATGGATAATATCGCTTGCATCGAGTTAGGGGAACTTTTCTCCCATAGTG
Source organism: Gobius niger (assembly GCF_951799975.1). NCBI lineage: Eukaryota > Metazoa > Chordata > Actinopteri > Gobiiformes > Gobiidae > Gobius > Gobius niger. Next base: position 10,465,941 of record NC_136875.1, read on the forward strand.
GAAAATTATCCACGCAAACTGGCCACTATCTAATCTATGATATAAAAGTCAGTCTGGAAGTCCAAATAAAATGTACCAAATCAACCACATGGTCTTGTATTTTGATGTAAAGTAAGTAAAGTCTATCTCAGTGACTTATCAGGGTGTATCCTCCCGCGTTAAGACCAGCTTTTCCTGTGAACCAGCCCGTCAGGTCCGATCAGGAGGGGGAGGAGCCTGATCGTTAACTTTTGAAAATTCTGTTCCTGCTTATGTTGCAAACAAAGAAGGATTTTCTGGTTTAAAGCAGAACTATGTAACTCATGCTCCTAGAGGCCATAAGCACCACTGTATTTGTTTGTTTTTTTACTCACTAATTGTCCGTGAGAGTAAATACTACGCTGACAGAAAAGACAAAGAGAGAGAGGGATATTGCACATCCAATTATACAATAGAAATATATTTTTTTCACTCAAACCTAGCTGTAAATACGGTTTAAGTGGCGCTAACCCACAGTTAGCTTTGCCTGTTAGCTTCTTCTTCATGATTCCATTAGTGTGTATTGCGGCCTCCGACTTGGACTCGGCCAGCGCACCTACGAGTCGCACCTGTCTTAATGTTGTTAGTGCTGCAGCGTGGAGTCTGCAGTGCTTACAAGATACAGGCTAACGTTGCTAACTCGCGACTAGCAGTTTTGGCCATTCTGACGCCGTTTTATGCCCAGGGGTTTATTCATCTGAAAAACTAACCCAGCAAATACAAAGTCCTCAGAAAATCCAAAATAAAGAGATACAGCATGTCGATATTGAGCGAAAATGAGCTGCAGCAGAACAATGAAAACGCTGTAGCTTCTCGCTAAGTTACTACAAAACACACGAGAAAATCCACACGGAGCTGAAAAGACGAAAAGAGACCATTTAAGTAACATCTCAATACTATTGTTAAATAAAAATACATACATGAATAAAGCACAGGCAGTGGAAGCATTTGGACATGGGCTTTTCTGTCTATGATGGACAGTGCAATAAAAATTCAAAATTATATTGAATGAAAATAAAATAAATAAATAAATGGCATCAGCACAATTCTAATATAACTGCTCTTAAATGTGTCGCCTACTTTACTTAAGGAAATGTACATGAGTAAATTAACTAATTACAAACCAATCTGCTGTGAAAAAAGTAAGAGTATTGAAGAAAATGCCTGGTATTCGGTATCGGCAAGTACTTAAATCAAAGTACTCGTATCTGTTTCAGAAAAAGTGGTATCGGTGGCATCCCTAGTCTTTTTCAAACACTCAAAGTGCTGCTTGAACTTGACGCGGTCTGCCAGTTTGTGCCTATAGCTCCTCCGAAACGCCGACTTTGGGCTTTGTGTGTAAAAGCTCTAGCATTGAGCCACAGAGGCCCAAATCTCACCTTGTGCACAAACTCCTCCATCTTCTCCATGGCGTGATGAGCCTGAAGAGGCAGAGTCACCACCTCCCCCACCTCGTCATCCTCCTCATCCCCGAGCATCGCTGCGCCCTTCAAAAACGGATACACGGATTTAATAATCAAGATTCAGTTCACAGAGCCGTTTCAAACACATCCCGGAGCATTAACATTTGAGCAGAGGAAGGCTGAAAGGGGGAATCGCAAAAGTGACTCGAGTACACCTACCTCTGCGGCCGCTCCCTTGGCGGCCCCTTCCTTCAGCAGGGGCCCCAGCTCCAACAGCTCCACATCCTGGTCCCTTTCCTCAGAGATCCCGCAGTCTGCATCACTTGCAGACCCGTTACGTCCGGACATAGGGAGACTGTCAGCGCCCACTCACTGTCTGTGCACCGCTTCGAACCGGGGACACGATACTCCTGAGAAAATGAGAATTGAAAGCAGATTGATATATGGATTGCCTCTTTCAATGTTGTGACCTTGGTAAAATAACTGTCTATGTCATTTTAACGTCTTAGGAAAGATATAAATAACATTCAAAGAGATTACATAGACAACAGATGTTTCTAGGTTATAAGAAGCCTTCCAATTAATTAATGACAAGAGCCTATGATGCATAGATGACTTGAGCCATAATCTTAACAAGGCAACAATTCATTTCTTTAAGTGGCTAGTGTTGGCTGTACATGAAGTGAGCGTCAGTGCCCAAGCATGCCAAGTTAATCCATAAAGCACAAAGAGGAAAAACTCATCAAAACGGTTATGTGTTTAATAATAACAAACTTCCAAAAACTGTGTGCAGAATAGATACTTTGAATTCACAAGTGTTTCTTTTGGCTGTGACTCACGTACAATCGTACATGGAAAGCACTTACAAACTGTACAGTCGACCTAAAGTGCCATACACGAGGCATAGAGTGAACAAACAAACGGCACGGACAATTGTTTCTTCAGATGAAACAATATTCCCAATGGAGGGCTGGGCGTTAGAAGACACAGCGTTCCCAAAGCGCTGTGCAGATAGAAGAGTGTTACAGGAGGGCAATAGAAGGTCCAGGGCACTACTATCGCTGAATTAAAAAGTCCTTTGTTTGGAACACGGTATTTATGGTAGCCACGGGAAGACAATTGTGTATGAGCAGAGTGCCCTCCAGCCCTCAATATGATTTTGAGAAATATTATTGTGCAAATAAGGGCTCAAATACTCTTAAAATGTGAGAAATAGTGTATTCTTATGGTGTATTTTTTAAATGTCCTTGCAGAACATCCCACTTGATCATAATTATATAAAACAGTGATTCTCAAATGGTGGGTTGGGACTTAAAAGTGGGTCGTGAGCCTATACAGGGAACTTTTTTTTAAATATATTCCATCTGAAACTAAACGGAAACACACTGGAGTCTGTCAAAATTAGTATTATTGGGTTGTTTTGATCAAAATTTCAGTCTTAAAAGCAAATGTACGGCTTGTTCAATAAAACCGTTTGGTAAATACAATATTTTATACGATATATGACAAATGACAGTTTTATTTAGGTCGCAGCTTGTCATTAAGGTAATGGCGGGTCTCGGAGCCGGACCACTTTAGAACCACAGAAAATGGTTCTTAACTTGAGGCTACAATAGTGAGGTTCGTCCCTCTGTGTTTTAGCAATGATGAAAATTGGCCCTCCGTGATGCAAACTTACCCACCCCTGCACTAGAGGTTGCCCAATATTTGAGGATTATACAATATCGGCTATCGGTCGAAAGATACTTCCTGCTTTTTGCATTGGAAAGAGGGAAGTGAGTGCGTTAAAAAGAGTCCTCCCACAACTCCCTAAGCCACAAGGGCACAGAGAAATGCAATGAAAGGTTTGTTAAATACAAGTTCCACTAAACCTCAATGACATGGACATGCTGCATGTCATTTTGAAGCACAGAACCTGGAGAACCCAATCGCTAGTTTAAACCTCTGGACTTGCATTATTGTTTGTTTGTGTAGTTTTATTTGAGCAATTAACATTTTCTCTTTCTCCAGAGTTTCACAATCATACAGTTAATGGAAGCTCAAAGGGAGTCGACTGAAGCAAAAGCTTATAAGTGCCGACCCCTTGTTCATGTACATTACATTTGCAATTCATGATGCTACAGTTATACATTACTTTTACATTTACCTTAAATAAACAAAGTACAATCCTTTCTGAGTGTTCTATATCAGTGTCAGTACACAATTATATACCTATATGTACTTGTGTAATTATTATGTATTATATATAAGTATTATATATGTAATTATTGATCTCCGCACAAAATGCCGCAGCTAGCAACAGTATGCTAGTGCTTATGGCAGCATGCTAATGCTTGCGGAAGCTAATCAAAGCTGGAACAGAAACTATGATTGAATCAAGTAAAATAAAATCGGCCACTGCTGGAGTGGTCAAGTGTTTATGTTTTTACATAATATAGACCTGACGTTTGGAAAAATCGGCCAAAAATATCGTCCGAGCATGTCGGTATCAGCCAATAAAAATCGGCCATAGAAGAACCGATATCGGGCAACATCTAATAACTTTTAAAACTAGGGCTGGGCGTTGTTTCAAAATAATTATATATTTCAAATCATGATTCCTTTGTAAGATCCAAACCACCAACTTTACAAATATGGTAGTACGGCACTGACCTCAAGTGAGTACTCTCGGTCAAAAAGATAACGCGTAGCTTTGCGGAGGTCACTGATATAACACGCAGTCACTCGGATTACTTTTGTTCCGCTGGAAATCTAATTGCAGTGAGAAATTGTAATTGTAGTGCATTTCCTGAGTTTTGTCGTTTTTAAACACACGCACAATTGATACTACGCTATATCAATTGTGTGTGTTAGTAGTTCAATATTACTCGATTTTAATGCTTTCAAGCGAGACACTGCAACATTTAAAGCAGTACTAAGTAACTCTTCCCCCTAGAGGCCATAAGCGCAACTGCAGGTGTCGTAGCAAGTTACGATTTTTTAACTTATTAATTGTCTTGGAGAGTAAATACTACGCCGACAGGAAAGGCGAAGAGAGAGAGGGTTATTGTGCATCCAATTATACAATGGAAATATTTTTTTTCACTCCAACTTAGCTGTAAATACTGTTTAAAGTGACGCTAGCCCGCAGTTAGCTTTGCCCGTTAGCATGTTAGCTTCTTCTTCGTGATTCCATTAGTGTGTATTGCTTTCTCCGGACCGGTGGCAGTCAAGTTGCAAACATGGTTTTCTGTCCAGAGACACCAGGGGGAGATGAAAGACCCTCCAATCATCCCATAAACACTTGTATTACCCCCACAGGGACTACGGAAAGGATTTATTAAGGTAAACACGTTACTTGGTACTGCTTTAATCACATGGATAGGATCTTAAATGGAATTAATTCATTTACAATAAACATAGGTCTTTACTGTGAGCGCGCGTGCCTCTCCTCTCAGCTCAGACTCATGGTTTTGCTACGAGAGGGACGTCACTTGCCAATTTACATGGAGATGCGGAAACTTTGCATTAAAAAAAAAACCACAAGTATTGTTTGTCCGTGTCTAGCAGATCACCAGGAGCACGTTTGACGTCGACGACATATTTATTAGAGGCGTTTAATCGATAGCGTGATGTAACGACGTCCGGAAAATTCCGCAGTGTGGCTTTAAATGAAATCCGTCAATCTGAAAGCGGCCGAAACAACCTTTTACAGACATAAGACGTCGGCGAAAAGCCCCGCGCGTGACTCTTCTGTCGGTGCAATTGAGTAAAAAAACAGTCAGTCCTAAAGGATAATGGGCAACAAAGCTTTTAGTCAAATTATTTAATTATTAAGAGACAGATACACAGCGCGGTACATTTTGGCTGAAGGGTAACACCATTGTTAGAGCCGCTGAACAAATGTGAATGACAAAACAGGTTTGACAACAAAGACTCAGTTGTTGAAATACACAAAATCACTAGAGAATTTACATGTTTTAAGATTAAAGCCTATTTCCGCAAATATGTCAAGCAAAGCGGCCAAACCAGTGATGACGCGCAGCCGTTTTTGCTCAAATTTAGCAAAAAATATCAACGACAAGCATCGTTAGCAACGTTTTAGCAGCGGATCCACTAGCCTGCTAAATAAATATCAAAACAGGCCACTGCAAGAACAAAATGTCGCAATGAACTCGTAACTAATCGCAGATGTGATTTCTGTCTACTGCTAACGTTGCCAAGCTAACGCAGAGCTACCAAATCCGCGACACTGCTTTTTAATCATCCTCACGCGATTTTTTTTCCCTAAAGAAAAGTGACGGTAAAACACATCATCTCATACCTTAACCCAGAGAGCAGCCTGGCATCTGCGTGTGTGAGAAAGACAGGGTTGTATTACCTGACAAAAGGTACGCTCTGAGTCTGGACTAGGAAGGTAAATTATTTATCGATTAGAAACACTAGCCACACCGGAAGCTGACAACTCTTCCGTGGAAAAGAGGGCGGCCGCCAAAATAAGAGCCCGGAAGCGACGCGTTTCAAAATAAAATGTATGCTTTTAAAACCCAGCAAATAATTTACGATAACCGAACTTTTCATGCTGTTTTGAGAAATTTAATGTACAGATTTATTTGTCGGCTCAACAACTGTGCCAATATGATTATTATGAGCTTGACAAACATCAAAGTCAGTGCCACGCGCCATCAGTCTGAACTGTGGCGACACTGGTACAGTTGTCTGCTCTAAATGTTGTGTGTTTGTTTTTGTTTTTTAACTGGACCTCGAGTCTGCAATAAAGGTTGATGATGATGATGATGATGATGATAAACGATTTATTATTTGTGGTTTTTCATAGTCGTAGTTTTATGAATCAAACCATTAAGACAGACCTACTTCCAAGCGAATAAAAAACAATGTTTGGTGAAATCTAAAAAATAATATGATAAAGCAGAAAAGGAAGGAAGCCATGTAGCGTATGCACAATAAAATTTCAAACAGTACTTTCAAACAATACACGACCAAGTACTCTCAAAATACTGCAAACATAGATTTTATTTACTTCCACAGTTGTCACCTTAGTGAGTAACCAAATACAACAACTCCCAAAATGATAAATACAAAATATACTATTACAGACAGTAGGATTGTGGCGTGAAATATCTTTTCAAATATATTCATAAATTCCAATTCATCCATGTTTTCCATCAAGAACACCACAATAAATAGACACAACAAATAGTGGCTATTTTTCATTACAAGGAGGTAACGTGGAAACCTTGGAAAGCAAACAAACATAACGGCAGTGTTTCAAAAAGTCATACATTTTACCACAAAATTTCATATTTTGGCCCCAAACTTTAGTGGTTGCCTAGTGTTAACCCCTCAGTGCACAAAAACAACGTTTCTATGTCTAAACAGATTAATAATATTTGTATTAGCTGCCCAGTGTTTTTTGTTTGTTTGTTAATCTGCTAGGTTAACTTTAGTTGCATCTAATTTGAACTAAATGGTTAGACTAATATTTAGCTCAAGTTTAGTGCGTACTTAGTAACACGAGTCTCAAGCAGCTAAGTTTGTAGTGGTTCAAGATCACCAAAATGTGACAATATTTTACATAATTTATGTCCTTCATTTACAACACGTTAGAAACCTATGATAATTACAAACTGAAGTGACAGAAGGCACATTTTGGGCAGTGATTGTTATTGCTAATAAACAATTCTATAGTGGAACACAATAATTAGTACTAATTTGTTAACTTTTCTTACTAAACATTTGTTTTTATAGCAAATATTTAGGATAATACACCAAGTGCTGCGTTACCAAATGTGGTTTACAAAAAGATTGATGTAAACAAGACTTTGTAACTTTCCCATCCTGATTTTTCAATACTACAACAATACACAGTTGATAGTTGATTGTTTTACACATGATTACCCTGCTTCTCTCATTTCACTAAAAAATCTCATTTGAACTTTATTTAGCACACACACAAAAAGGCAACATTTGTGGTCAACTGAACCTTTGGTAAACTTCAGCAGTGGTAGCGTTGTGGCCTTTGTCGTCCACTAGGGGGCAGTCACAGTGAATGCTTGTGTAACAAAGGAGTCCAGGATCCTCAGCGTTAAACTTGACTGATGTAATGAGTGCCATCGTCCACCAGCCAGTGTTCAGAAGCATCATCTAAAGGTCTTTGAGGTCTTCTTTTAATTACCTGAAACAAACAATTCAACTCATATTAGACATTTTGAAGATAAACAGAGAGTTTGGACATGATGTGCAGAGCAGATACAGTAAATCAGCTGCCAGGAGACCTACAGGAAGTTACGTAGATACACACCTGCTCTTGGTACGTGGGCGTTTGGTACATGTGCATCTCCCTGGTCATTGGCGACGGCCCGTTTTTGAAGCGCACTGCCCCCTGCCTGTCGAGGGAGCGGGACCGGGGCGACTTGAGCTGACTGCTGCGCCTGTGCCACGACTTCAGCTGCTCGTTCACCACTTGTTTGGCCAAACCTCCCGCCCTGTAATTCGGACTGTGGTGCACCTGCGCGTGTTGATCCCAATGTGGCTGCGGCGGGGTCAGTCTCATTTCCGGAGTCCTCTGCCCCCTCTGGTATTGCGGTACAGGTGGCTCTTTGTACCAGTATTCGTATCTACTCGAAATGGGAGGCTGGGCGTAGTAGCTCCTCCCCATGTCCATTTCGGCCGGGTAGACCATTTCGTCATTGTAATACGCTTTGGGGCCGGGTTGCGATTTCGCATTGAGATAGTGGCTATTATGGGGGAACATTTGAGCCTGGTAGCTGCCGTTGGAAAACACTGAGTGGTATTGTTTGGGTAAATCGCAGGGGGATTCGTGACAGGGCGAGCTGTTGTAGGATGAGTAGGAGTGATCGGAGTTGCTGTCCTCAGAGCCAGCGTGGTTGTTGTAGTTTAAGGGGGCTTTCAGTGAAGAGGGAGAAGGAGCGGCCGGCGGAGGCTCGCTGAAGCTGATGGAGTACTCAGTGAGGCGCCTCCGAGCGCTTCGGGTCCGGCCGCGCTCCTTCTCGGGGCTGTATGGGGAATCAGGGCCGGACAATCTGTGAAAATGACAAAGACAAGTTACACAAAATAATAAATAATATCATAAATCCGTAGAGTACATATGCATCATTCAGTGCTTAATCTAATGTCAAATCACGCAGTCCGTTTCAGCAGGAAAACACAATGTGATGTGGTTGTACCTGAGTGACAGCTGCCGGTGGACCCTCATCTCCGGAGTGGAGGGGGTGCTGTTGGACTGGGAGCGGCCGAGTTTGAGGTGGGACAGCTGGGAGCTCAGAGCCTCCGGAGGGAGACACTGCTCCAGAGGAGGCAACACCTCGGTCTTCACTGTAGTACTACACAGAGACACACAGAGAAATTGACCTGTTAATGAAATGACACAATACAACATGGCTGACAAATCAATCACCGTTAGAGCTTACAGATCACAGTATGACGCGCAACAGTGGTACTGGTCAAGAGTTTGGACTTTACAACCGTATCAAAACTCTGCTTTTTGTTGTAATTAGGAAAACAGAAAAGCCGCAAATATTTGGGTCATATACTGATCTCTGCAAACACAAAATGTACTGCCTAAAACATAAAAACAAACTGTTATCCCCAATCTGGAACGGATATTCAATGGCAAAACATTCGAAGACCGTATCACAGCCAGAACAAAGGAGTCGTCGTTGCAATGCACCAAGGATTCAGTAGATGGCGCTGTGGTACATTGGTCAAAAAATTAAACCTTTGCTGCCATTATGGAGTTTTACCTCTTCTTGCTGGAGGAGCGCGACTTCTTGCTCTTGTCCAGAGGCTGGTCCAGGTTGGATTCGGACCAGGGCGAGTGCTCGATGGGCGGCGGGTCGTTCAGGGCCAGACTAGAGTTGAGGCTGAGCGTGGAGGCCAGGCTGGGCCGCGGGGACTGGCACGGGGTCAGCTGTAGCGACGGGGGGACCACGTAGGAGGCGCTGTGCACCGAGGAGCAGGGGGTGGAGGGAGCGGAGGGGGGCACAGGCGGGGGGGCGTCTGGTTCAGAGGCGAAGAGCTGGGAGGACTGACTGGTCACTTCTGGAGAGGGAGTAGGAGAAGACGGGGTTAAAGATGGGTTTGTGGGTATCATCTGGTGCATTATGGGTGTAAACAAGCGGGGTCTTACCGTCATCTTGTACCACAGAGTCAGACAAGGAGCTGTCGTCAGATGTGCCTGGATCTGAAAAGCATTTGCACGTGTAAGTTAAAATGAGGGTGACCACCTCAATAAGCAGTAAAAGTGGGAAAGGTTTTGTGATGTAAACTTATGTAAGACGATGATCCGAGTAGAACCTTGCAGTTTCAACCCCAGTACGACTCTCTACTTTGCCATTCATGTAATTAGTGTTGATATTAGGGCTGCACAATATGACAAGAAAGGCTGTGATATTTGATAACTATCTTGTTTATGACGATGCCATATTCTAGTGATAGTTTACATTTCAACAGTGTACGTTTCACTACATTTAAACACAATTTTTCATTAAACAAACATGAATGATTTACTATACTTGTTTGCATGCAATGACCATATTATTTTAGTTTTTAGTGTGAGTCACAGACAAAAGTGATAAGAATTGAAAGAAGTGTGTGTTGGTCTATATTTGTCACAGAAACGGGTTATGTTGCTTTTTAAAGAAGTAGGATTATAGTGGGGTACATTCATCTACAATACTTCAGGGAAAAAAAGTCTCATTAAACGGTTATTGCTTATATCAGTTGCCCATTTTCAAACTAAATCTAGAAAACACACATACACACGCCACAATAGCAAGTTCATATCTTGGCCACTTCCTCATAGCTGTGCGTTGTCGTGTTGGGAGCTTGCAGCAGCCTGTTGTGTGTCGTACCTAGCTGAGTGATGTTGAATGCTGGGAGTGGCGAGGATCGGCCGTGCTCCAGCCTCAGCTTGAAGGCCGTTTCCTGCAGCGTCTTCAGCTTGAGCTCCTCTCGTTTGCACTGCCGTACGCGGCTCTTCCGAACAGCTTTGCTCATCTGCTCCTCGTCACACAGTCTGCGCGCCGCTTCGTAAATCTTCATCTGCAACGCCAGCTCCGCGTCCACCGAGGTCAGCTCGGAGTCCTGGAAATCAGACGACAGTGTGTTGAGTGTTTTGCACAACACGGTCTCTAACGCATTAAAAAAAGTCCAGTGACATGAATCCGGTAAAGCTCCAGATTGTGAAGAGGACAGACTGTTAGTGAGCGTGTCACAACAACAAAATTTGAAGTCGATATATTGATGTGGGAAAATATTGTGCTGACAGATACTATTCACAGAAATTGTAATTAAAACAGTGATCCTTTGTTCTTGTTCGTCTCCTCTCCAACACCTCCAGACGCTCACACATCACCCGAGTCCTCCGCTCTCTCCACTGGCTCCCGGTGGCGTTTAGGGTGGACTTAAATGTCCTGATGTTTGTGTTCAAGGCCATCAATGGTCAGGCCCCGGCCTACCTCGCCGAATTAGTAACGGTCTACGAACCAGCCAGAACTCTGCGCTCCTCTGAACACACATCCCTCGTCACTCCCAAGTTCAAATATAAAAAGTTTGGAGGCCGGTCATTTGCCGCGCAAGGCCCAAAGCTGTGGAACGCACTTCCGGTACAGCTTCGAAACATCACAGAGCTGAGTGTTTTTAAATCACAGTTGAAGACACATCTTTTCAGAAAAGCTTTCGATACATAGCCACGACTTGACTGCTGTTTATATGTGTTTTTGTATTTATTGTTGTCTACTGTGATTCTTGTTTTTATCCTGGAAAGCGCTCTGGGCACCTTCTGGTTGTTGTTGGGCGCTATACAAATACAATTTGATTAATTGATATATTGATTGATTAATGTACTTAATCATGTTCTGAATGAGTTGCAATAAACAAGAGACATAATGAAATTCATGCAATTTTCATTTTAAAGCAGTTTTGCCTTGTTTTGATATGCAATAAATTGTTGTTATAGTTACTGTAACCTAAAAAAACGATAAGTACTACTGTGACACTATAATATACAACCCCTCCTGGAACTGGAGGGGTTTGAGCACCTAAATGATCCTAGGAGCTCTGTTGTCGGGGGCTTTATGCTTTGGTGTCAAGGGTTAACGCAGACTTTATTGTCCCTGTAGGGAAACTCATAACATTCTGATGCTGTTGGGTCTAAACCTGTCATAGCTAGCCGCTTCTTCTTCTTTTTCATTTATCTATCTTACCCCAGGTTTGTGCGGGATGCTGAGCTCGTCCAGCGTGAACGCAGCTCCGACTCGCCTGCGGATCTGAGGACGCTTCTCTCCGGGCTTCAGCGGGAAATCTTCAGACAGCTTCCCCGTCAACTCCTGAACATAACACACACAATTGTCAACGAATATAACGTGTTCAAGCTCTTGGGGGTAAAATACATTTTGTTTTACAGAGGCATGAAAAAAACCGAGGGCTATACATGATCCTTTGCTTTCACTGATGCAAACACAAAGATTTCTGAATATCTGTTAATCATTCACTGGGAGGTTTATAACGTGAAAAATACAGCCTTCTTCCCCTCAGTCCGGACCGTTCGAGGGCATATGTAAAGTGTACTGCATCTCTTAAGTGCACTTGTTTACAGCGGGCTTGTTTTACCAGGCCTGTGGCAGTTTGGAAATCACGCACAGCTCTTTTGGGAGCCGTCATTCGCGCATGTTCGGGCAAATGTTGCTCAGGGAATTTGTTGCACAATTGTGACGAAGATATCCTTTCGCTTCACATTCTTCTGTCTCAACTTTCTCCCTGCGTCGAGTGTCTGAAAGTGTCATGAAAACACACCGAGGATGTGCCTAGATTTGTGCAAGTTAGTCAAATAAAGTACTTTATCTTGATGGAGGAAAAAGGAAATAAAAAAATATAGGTTTGAATTGGTAAGAAACATATCTATAATGCTGATCTATTTGTTCGCAGAAACATTTTAGATGATATAAAAAGTGGTTCATCTCTACTTTTGTATCATATCAGTAATCACACGAAGAGTTGCCAGATTAAATGGTTAAAAGCACTTTGTAAATAAACATAAAGGGACTCTCTACAGTCCTATACTTCCACAGTCAATAGTTAAAGTGACTTAACTCTTGGTTCATAGCTTTCAAATGAAGAATGGCATGTTCCCATATAGTGGCACTTGTGCTGTGTCCTTAGCCCTACAGGATTTTGCTGTTTACAAATAAATGACTTAAATTGTCCAAAGTCATCCCTAACTATTTCTAACATCCCAATTCTTCACAAGTTCTCAGGGTCACTGTCTCAGATATGCTAACAAAAACTAGCATCCAAGTTCATGCTTTTCCACAATTATCTTAGTTTACAATATGTATGGAGCAGTATGGAGCCTTCAAGTCAACTCAAGTCCAGCTGTAGTTGTAGTTCATATTTTGTACTACAAACAATGCCTTTAACTATATTGTGATTATATATCATTGTTAAATCTATACACAGACGGCTCGACACAGGAGAGGTTTGTGATTTGGATGAAAATACAAACATCAGTAGTTTGTGTTCATTTAAAAGAAACCTGATATACCTTATACCTCATTTATATGTCATTACGTGAGATTACCATGATTTGTAATTTCGAGACACTTCTTTAAAACTGTGTACTAAACATAAAAACACTTTAATAATCTTGGGTAAATAGAAAATGACTGTAGAACGCAACTGAAAGCGTCTAGTAAAGAGTGTCATTTTGAGTCACTCTGTGCCAGACAGAGAGCGTCAGAGGTGACCAACGCTTTATTCGCGTGTCCCTGGAGGAAGGTGAGGGTTTGTTAGTTCATTTTCATGCATGTCCCGACACGAGCGCCCATCCCAGGTGTCGACAACCAGGAACGATCCGGGATGAAGCAACGGCGCACCGTAAAAAGCCTGAAGAGGACAGGTCCGAATGAGGAAACGCGTCACACTCTGTACACAGACTAACGTTAGATCATCAGGGCGCTGACGTGAAAGGAGTAATGTTTGCTTAAAGATCCGACACTACGCTTTGTTCAGGCGTTTGAGGCTGCTTTTGGGTCCCACAGCCTTGGTATTTAAGTCGCAAAACGTAACTTTGTAATACTGTAAAGTGTGTGTCTCGAAATGTTACTGGATGTAGCAAAGCAAAACGTCCTTACCTAAATTATGGCCTGGAAATATGGGGAAACAATTATAAATCCAATACTCATCCTATTTTCCTGCTCCAAAAAAAGGCAATAAGAATGATCACTAATGCAGATTTCTATGCACCGACGAACCCTATCTTTGTAGAGCTGAGCCTACTGAAAATCCATGATCTTGTTGATCTAAATACATTAGTAATAGTGTACAAAGCGTATCATAATCTTCTCCCTCCTCCCATCCAGGAGCTTTTTGAACACAGGAAAAGTCAGTATAACCTCCGAGGAACTGCTATTTTCAAAAAAGCAAAAGCTAAAAAGAATAAAAAGAGTCGATGTATTTCTGTAAGAGGTGTTAATCTGTGGAACGACCTGTCCCAAACAGTCAAAGCTTTCAAAAAGTTGTTTAAAGCTTCTAAAATTCAAGAATATACAAGCTTAGGAGGAATAAAGTAAGAAAAATAAACAAAAAATAATAATGATGACATGATTTAGTTTCAACTAAATTAACTTAAAACAAATGTATGTATACATATTTGTTGGAATATTGAAATGTATGTTACTAACTTCAGATACATGCTTTTTTCTCTTCTGTTTGACACTTGATATTGTTCATTATTAATGTTTGTGTTTTGTTTTTGTTTTTCTCTTGTGGAAGTCTGTAAACTGGGTTAGGCGATATAAGTTTTCACTTCAGCCTAAACCCTTTTGTTGTTGTACACAAAGAATTGGAAATGTATTTACGTTTAAAGGAATGAACAGACCGAATAAACTACTACTACTACTACTACTACTACTACTACTACTACTATGACTATGCCTGGGGCTCGTCCTGAAGGCAGGAGTGGGAAAAACTGAAGAGTAGCTTTCCGTTTTGATTTACAGCGTGGTTAGCAGCTCCCCAGGAAGTACAAACACAGCTAAAACAAACGGGATTAACCGGAGGATGACTCAAAACTACTCAAAGTGGTGAAATACTACTCCAGCCAGGCATGTTCTTGTCAAGGAAACAACGTTATAACAAAGTTCAAACCTCAAAATTTTACATTATGTGTCTCATTAAAACGGGAATTCTCAAACATCCAGGTAAATAAATGACATCAATTCAAGACAGACTAGACTAGACCATCACAAAACGTTGGCCGTCTGTGTCAAGAAATGTCCGGCCCTCTCTCGATTTATCGGTCTTTATCGATTTTGCGTAATATTGGCTTGAATTTACATGTTGTTTTTATCTTTACAGTTGGATACAGTCAATACAGTTGGATAATTAAAACTGGATATAGTAGCTAGGAAATAAATAAAGCAAGCAGTATAAAAAAAACAGCTTTCAAGACACTCTTTGTACAATTTGTGCACTGAAGCAACCACGTAAAGATCAGCAGCTAGAATAGTGTTTTGAGCTCTTGGGAAGAAGACTGAACAAACAAATGATGATAATGAGGGAACATCCTTAAAGCACCGACTGATAAATGGGCCTTTTAAATGAGACGTGCATGTGAAAAAAAACATGGATGAAGCAATAGAAATGATGTAATCCATTCAGACTCATATCTGATAAGAGGAGGCCAATAAAGGAAGGCTTGTTGGAAGGGAATAATGACACATAAAAGGTATAAACATAATGTCCCAGTTCTGTTGACTCTGGAGGTGTCATCAAACACTCACCTACTTTAGCAATCAGAGCGATAATGCAGTTGGATTTGGGACAGCGCGTTACGTAACAGTCTGGGCTGAGTTTCTGTTCCCAGTGAGTCACATTGGGATTAGACTCGCGCTTGTGTTGCTACAGTGTGACGGGGTGTAGTCCTAGTACTAATATGGCACATGATGAGACGGTTTAAACAACAAATGAGTGTTATTTTCACACACTGTAGCGTTAGATCTGGACACGGTTACAGTACATCCCTCGCCGCAGCCCGTACTCACCGCCTCCCGGATGCAGAGCTGCCGGAGCTCCAGCAGACACCGCTCCAGCCGGTCCTGCAGCGCCTGGTGCTTCAGCTTCATGGCCCGAGTGTGGGTCGGCACGTCCTTCGAGTGCGACGTCGGACTGTCAGAGCCTGAAGCAGAGAAACAGCTTAAGTTAATAACATGCAAATAAAACGTGGGAAATATGGTGTTTTTTTATACAGTCAAGGTTTTTCACACCATTTGCACAGTACTGTACTTTATGTATTATCATTACCTACTCAGCGACTGACGTTTACACACAAATATATGGTTTGCAAACACCTTTTAAATGGTACTACGACCGCTGCACATTATATATCGGCAAATGATCTTTATTGCAATATTAAGGGACACAATTTGGCAGATCATTTCTTTCATTATTACTGCAGACCCCACATTCGTACTAATGTGCAAATGTGGGGTATGCCAGACCAATGACGTGTCTTGCCCAAGGACACATGATGTAGAAAGAAAGTATTTTAGGAACATATTCCAAGTAAATATTATAATCAAAAATGTGAAGTTCAACAAATATCATAACAACGAGCACCAGCGTCTATAGCAGGTGATCTCAGTCGTGAATAACCCTATAGTGTGACGTGTGAGCGAGTTGTTGTTGAGTGAAATAACATCGTTTCAAGCATCACAAGCTAGACATGATTATAGACCGTCACTCAGCACTTTTCACTGTTTACCACTATCCTCCGAAAGTTCACGACCGTCCTTGAAATAAAACAAAACTGCACAGCGGCTGGTCAATCATCAAAAGCTATATTGTGTTCATTAACGTATTATTATTTTACATTACAGTCAGGCCAAAAACAGGACTAATATGGGGGGGTGATGTAAACCTATACCAGGCCAAAACAATGCTTAAGTATAGGTGGACTATAAACTGGACATGACCAAATCAAGATCGTCACTAACCTACTACAAAGTCTAAAACCATGACTAAATCAGGTTTAAGTAGCCCAAAGTGGACTTAAAGCAGACAAACTAAGAGTGGACTTTTGTCTTGAATGCACACCTTTTTCACATTATTCCAACTTCTGCTAGAAAGGAACCACTTCCGTTGGTCAATCCATCGGTGTTCAAAAAGTAATCAGGGCTCAGACACTTGTAAGCTAATATTTATTAATTCAATATATCCTTCAAGTAGATCTATGACCCCCGGGTGTCGTAGCCCCCTTAATTGAGAAACAGTGTTTGTGAAAAGAATGTGGGAACTGTGTAGGTCACTAAAACACAACTACTACAAAGTCTAAAATAATGACTAAATCAGGTTTACGTAGCCCAAAGTGGACTTAAAGCAGACAAACTAAGAGTGGACCTTTGTCTTGAAGTTCTAATTGCAAATAAACTCTACTGACTTAAAAACAATCTTCATCGGCTCACCCACAAACATCAACAGTGACACGCCTTTGACGCTTACGGAGTTAGGAATTCACCTACACGCATTCCTAACATCGCAAACCATTTCTGTATGATTGAAAACAGATTACTGACTAAGGACATTGAACAATGTTGTTTTATTGGTGTAAATGTATTCATAGATTCATAGAAGAAAAGGCATCTGAGACACTGGCGGTGGAAGAAATGAGTCTTGGTAGTAGTTGAATGGACTTCATCAGGACTAATATTTGTGAATGGACAAAGGGGCGGCGGGGATCATGTGACAGAACATGTGACCGATTAAAGACGTCCAAAATGCATAAATAAAATTGTTGTATCTTATTTAAAAAGGTATGAACATCAAGTATTGAAAAATAAAATGCACACCTTTTTCACATTATTCCACCCAGTGTTAATTTCGTCGACTAAAATATTTAGTCTTAATTTTAGTCAAAGTGATATTTTTCACGACTAAAATTGGACTAAAACTAAATTAAAAGTTTCTCATGAGACTAAAACTATGACTAAAATGTCCAGATATTTTAGTCGACTAAAATAAGACTAAATAAAAATGAAAGGGAGGGACTAAAATCATCCAAACTTCTATTGAGCGTCTGAAAAAGCCTCAGATCATGTAAATTCTCTGCCAAAGGATCAGCTCTGAGCTTTATTCATGTGGGAGAAGCTCCATTTAGTCAAGGACCTTGATTAAATATGATTATAATGAATATTATAAATGCAAAGTCGACTAAATTAGTCTTAATTTTAGTCGACTAAATTGACATGCAATTTTAGTCGACTAAAACTAGACTAAAATTGAAACGTTTTTTTTACTAAATCTCGACTAAAATTAAATTAAATTTTAGTCAAAAGACTAAGACTAAAACTAAAATAAAATATGTTGTCAAAATTAACACTGATTCCACCTTCTGCTAGAAAGGAACCACTTCCGTTGGTCAATCCATTGGTGTTCAAAAAGTAATCAGGGCTCAGACACTTGTAAGCTAATATTTATTAATTCAATATATCCTTCAAGTAGATCTATGACCCCCGGGTGTCATAGCCCCCTTAATTGAGAAACAGTGTTTGTGAAAAGAATGTGGGAACTGCGTAGGTCACTAAAACACAACTGACAGTCTTGTTAGCGATCAGTCCGCTGGTGTTGTCTAAATTTGTTACGGCTTCCTAGCATTCTTCGCAAACATAATTGAGCCACGAGACGTCTGCCTTTTTACAATGACGGGGATGAGTGATGGCGGGAGAGGGAGAGAGGATGGGGGTCAAGGAAGACAAATTCTTGACCCCATTGTTGTCGCGTTGCTACCTGCAGAGTTCCTGTTAATAATCTCTAAAGGTATGTGGCCCTCGGTGCACTAAGTGCGCGGCCGCTCCCATCAACTTAATCTGAATGTCATTAGTTTCCAAGGCAACAGACAGCAGCCAAACACTGGCACTTTGTTTACAAGGACCGAGCTGGGAGGAAAGTAGGGCTAGATCGGGCCTAAACCAAGACATAGCGCGAGCCAAATTAATGAGTAAAACTGGAATGACTTAGAATTACATCTTAGAACTAAATCCGGATTAAATCTGCTCTACGCTTCCACTAAATCTGAGCTAAACCAAGTAACACCAGGGCTAAAGCAAGGGCTAAACCGTGTCACTCCTACAGCCATACTACTTAACGTTTCACCCAAGAAGTAAAGCAAAACATGAACATTTATTTCAATTAACTTCAAATAATAAGGGGTGTGTTTCTCCTTAGACCTGACTCGTAACTTAACACGAAGCGGGACATCCCTCGCACGTCTCTATAGAGCTGTTGCTTTGAATACATGTTTCCACACTGAGGCTTAAATGCATGATTTAGTTTGATAAACGGCTTCCTGGACCATGAATAGGGAAGCCAGGCGCAATACTAAAGCATGGTGAGGTATGGTCTGTACGATTCATGGCGATTTCATTATTTGGGATGTTTGATGGCTAATGGCTGTAGGAAAAACACAGTGAGCAGGTTAACGAATCCCGGAGTAGCAGACTTACAACCGTCTGCATACCTTGGGATTGAACGTTCTCCTTTTGATTTCTATGGCAAAGCTATTTCCAGTATATTTGTAAATGTGTAGAGTTTTACATCCCTTTAGTTGACATGGCAACATAGCCCATACCCAGGAATGTTCCGCAGAGTGCCTTTAAAAAGGTCCATTTGCACAGTAGTTCCTAACATTGGGAAGACCAAACAAAGACTTAACCAGGACAAAGTTGGGTCTACAATGAGACTAAACAAAACTTGGCCACCTGAAATGATTAAAAGTCTAAACTACTTACTTATTCTACGTTTCAAACAGTTGGAAACCGGGATTTTTCCCACTTGAAAATTATGATTGCAGACCTCAGAGCATTACAGCTGAATAAAGTCGAATGTAAACAAAACCACTAATGCTACAGCTAGCTAGTACGATGCTAACGCTACATGATGGTTTCTTCCCACAAAATATAATTCAAAACATGCTAAATAACGTGTCCAAGAGTAACGTTCGTTCACATCACTGATGCAGTGATTTTGCTACAGTTTTATCATTAGCTGCCGGGTACGGGAGCTCTTCTGTTAGAAACAAAAACGCCCTGAATCAGCTGGTCAAGTGGTCAAGTAAAGTCCTCGGCCTCAGACCAGTTTGGACAAACTGCATGATAGACAGTTAGAGAGGACGGCACGAAGCATCGTCAAAGACACTGAGCATCCTTTGCATTCAGATTTTCGATTGCTTCCGTCTGGGCGTCGGTTTTTGATGCCAATAAGCCACACAAACCGTTTTAAGAAAAGCTTTGTTCCCGCTGCCCTTTCCTTTATGAACAAGTCGGGATCAAATTGCCCCTGACACGGCTTTTTATCTTTGTTACTGTCAAGTGGCTTAAACTTCAGTTGTTTCTGTACCAAAGGCACATCCTGTTAGCACTTACAAGTTCTATATTTAAATATGTGTGATGTTTTATCTTTGTATAATGTGTTTTAATGTGTCGACTAGTTCTCAGAATTGCAAGACGAATTTACCCACGGGTACAAATAAATTAATGGTAAATGGTAAATGGTAAAATTTTCCTAGCTGTAAGTCGGACATTTACCAGTTGCCTGGAACGCAGCATAAACCAGGACTGGAGAGGCGTTAATAAAGTCCAAAATCAGTGCATTTTAGTCCTGTTGTCCGACTGGGATTTTCACACACTTCCATCTGATTTCATAACAGTGACGGTAACACTAGCTTATCATATCTATATCTTGCTGTACAAGTTTGGAAGTAATTTCAGTGCCAACAGAAACTAGAGTTAAGAAACCGTTTGAAACAAAGCTGATATACGTCGGCACTAGGCAGTATCTTTCCATCCTGAGGGGTTCTTTCTTGCACATGTGATACTTTTGCTTTGGGGTATTCAGACAGTGGTTTATAGAAATATTCAGAAGATCCGAAAAAGCATATTAACACCTCAGTAGAAGGTATGGTTTTTCATGCTTGAATTGAGTATAGGAGATTGTGTTAGTAGCAGTTTATACCTGAGTGCAGGATGATGCCAGAGTCGCTGTCACTCATCTCCGCTGTTCCCTCCATCATGTTTTAAATCCCGACTGCTTCAGACGACGAGGCGGCTCAACATGTCCTGCAAAACATAGTCTGCATGTAACATTTTGAAGTACTTTGGAACAAGGAATATTGCAATAGGAGTGTCATTATTTTCTTTAAAAGACGTTAAAAGATAAAGCCATGTCTCTTGAATATGTAGCTACGGCACAGAAAAAACAAAACTTAAAAACAGCAAAGCAAAATGAATAAACGAGCACTCCGCTTTGAGATACAAACAGTTGCTGTGTTCACTTTTTGACCTATAACTCTAGGCATGTGGTGAGCAGGAGCCAGTCAGCATTCCGTAATACCATACTATTTGATCACACCCACACTTTATCGCTGCAAAAACTTTAACCTGTAACTAAAAGAAGCTCAAGAAGTGACGACCAGCATTTTTGAAACAATGTCAGCTGCGCCTTTTGTCAAGAATGACCTATAAAAAGAGCCAGTCAATATTTAAACGAGAGCAATAACAAGAGCAACAGTAGCTCTATGGTTAACTTCCTAAATCTATATATCAGGCTGATTTATAGATTGGCAATCAATAGTGGAATAGTAGAAAACAGTACAATACGAGTAGCATTTAAGGTTTTACGTATGTCAAAACATTGGCTGAAATTGGGCCAGTGGGGAAGTTTAGTTTACTTCGGTCAAAATAAGTACAAATAACAAAGTCCTCACAACTTTAAGTTATGCTCACTAGGAATACCAAGTGACTTAAGCACAAAAAGATTACAAAATTATTTTAAGAGCTTAAGGTAGACTTTAAAATCCATGTAATTTCAATTTCCACTGCATTTTACCCATTTTTAACGCAATTCAGTGTTGTAGGTGACTGACCATAGGAGACCCACACAGAAATACCCTCACACAGTCCGGGAATCAAACCCAGGACCTTTCGCTGTGAGGCACGAAGAGTCTAGGCCAGGTATGTCCAAACCTTTTGCTGCAAGTGCAACATTGGATCTTGGAACATGCCAGGACGGCCAGACTAGTCGTGTAAAATAGTAAAATGATAGTAAAATATGTAATAGAATATAACTGCTCTTAACACATAAAAATGCATCATAATGGTTGCAATTATGCGTTACCTTTCTTTATAACAGTCAAAACATAACCAGCATATTGAGCTTAGTGATGTTTCGCGTGCCAGATTGAAGGTCTACACAAGCCGCATTTTGCCACATCTGATACAATTTGGATATTATTAAATATACTCTGTTAACCAACAACCTGCATCTTTAATGCCATGACACCTTTAAATAAAAAGGTAATTAATGTGATTTGCTCGAGTAAAAGATTGCTTTTAGATTTTAGATTCTAGAATTTCCCAATCGAGCTAATAGTTTTGCTACTTGTTTACGATCGTCCTCTTACCTGTCTGCTCCTGTACCTGGCTATTGCAACAAGGTGATATAAACAAAGGCTTTAATACGACAAGCTTCTTTGTTTTAAAAACATATAGTTAAGTCTATTATGTGCTAAGCGCAGTGGTCAGACAGCATTACAGCCTGTTGCTCATAGCTCTGCACCTGTTGGAAGTGATTCAGGTGTGACTTGTTGACCCTGGGTCCGGTGCAGCGAGTTCACAAACACATGAACAGGTCTGAGGTGTTTCCTGCCCATAAGGCAGCCCTGACGTCAACATTACCTCACCCATTCTTATTATAGGCCAGAGCAAGATTGGATGTTAGAATTCAAAATTATGTACAACTTTCCTCAGTTATAGTTCAGCAATGGTTCAGTCCCCGGCAAAGTCTTGGTTTTAGGCTTTGGATGAATAGATTTTTTTTCAAGCAGTTCTGTGATAACAGTAAGTCATGCATCCGGTCTGGTTTAATCATGGTTTAGTCATTTCTTAGCCCAAGTTTAGCATTTATCCTGTTTAGTCTATCATGAAATCGCCCATTTTAAATGGCACTTGGTGCCATTATGTGCAATTCTTAAATTTCACATAATCAAACTATATAAAAATAACTTTAAAAAAGACTTTAGAAACATTGCAAAGTCACGCCAACACTCGGCCAGCTCAGAGTCGTGTGACTAACATTATCTCGCTGTTTCACTGATAAGCAGCTAAAGTAGCATTAACTTTGCACTGAAGCCCGTGTTAAATAAAGTGAAGGGAGTGAAGAGGTTTGATGATTAACACAGAGGAATGTGGGCTTGGTTTCACACTGACCATGGAGGGAGTTTCAATTGACAACTTTATAGATTTACTGCAGCTGCAATCTGAAAGTACTTTATAGCTACAAACGAAAATATCAACAGTTCATTTTCATTCAAGAAACAACATATGAGACTTACTCTATGGCATTAAGGGTTCAATTATCAGAACTGTGGTTGATTCTGAAAAGGAAAAAAAATCCTCAGAGGTATTGCAAATTTGCAATTAGGTTTGCAATTTCTGCTTAAATTAAATGATGATCAAAATTCAGTTCACGGTATGCATTTTAAACAGGTCCAGGGGCAAAAACATTTGCGTAAAGACTTGAGATCACATGCATTTCAGAATATGTTTGTAGTGTACTGTATCCAGCATTTAATATATTACATTACATTAGCATAGGCTCAAAGCACCCATTTAAATAGCAATTTTGATGCAGTTGAGAGAATCCACCGTGAGGAGGATCCCTCCCTATATTTGGGTGGATTGAAAGTAAAGCCAGTATATCATAAGATGCACAGTTGAGCTCCTGATCAACAATCTGGGTCAAAGTCCACGGTAAGCGTTAAGGAGGAGTACAGTAGATTACACCAGTGCAACTGGATTCACACACTTCACGCCAAATTAGTTTGACCGCCAGATGGAAGCTTTTAACAAAACACTAACATATAAATCGAAACAATAGAAAAATCCCGAAAAGTATGCTCTAATATCCCTATGAACAAAATCTATGAACACTATTGTCTAAGGCCCAGGGTTATCGCAGCCGGTTATCTGGTCCCCATTATCTGTGACATGAACATGACCCAACCTTCAGCTCATGACTGTTCACACCTCCTGACAGAGCACAACCCAGCACACTGTGTTACCAATGACATTAGCTTCCTTCAAATCTGTTTACCACTAAAAACATGCTCAGAAAGACTTATGGAACTACTTAACGAGAGAAAAAACTTTTGCAGCTATTTATGTTCATTTCATTTCAACTGCTTCATTCCACTACGTGCCAAGCAGCGAACTATGGTCCAGATGTTTTGTATGCTCAGAAAATCATATTGATTTCAGAATGCAAGACTAGAATTTGGATCATTTTCTTTTACTAAAAACAAACAAAGGCCAGAGGCTCAATCATCTCCATAGCTTGACCCAAATAAAATACAGAATACAACATTGCTACTTATTGGTTTGGTTGCTATGGCCGCTACCAAAACATTATATAAAAAAACAATCACAGTGCTGTTCTTCGATTGTCTTCAGGCTCACATTATTAGAGGTCATATTTGTTAAATTAAGTACAAACAGTCCATTCAGCTCATAGACAAAGCAATAATATTATGTGAAGTTGCATGTGAAAATGACTGTGATAGGTACTTTTAGACTAGGCCACACTAGTGGTAGTCGGCAGGCTCGAGCTTCCTAGTTCTGGTTAAGTCGTGGTTTAGTGATTGTCAGGTCAAGCTGTGATTTTGTTGTGATTTCAGTCCTGTATAAACCTGGTTTAGCTAGCTCTGGTTTAGCTCAGCCGTGCTCTAGCTCTGGCCTTTAGAAGTGAAAAATTGCAGAGAAAAGTAACAGTTCAAACTTAAAGCCACAACGCGTAACATTTCACCCAATAGATAGAATGAAATTCAAGCATTTCTTCCATTTTATTACATTCTATTTTCATTGTTAAAAACTACCCGAAAAATTCAGAAATAGCGACTCATCTCTCCTCAGACCTGACTGTGGCTTTACTGGGAGCGGGGACGCATCCAGCTCGTCTCCATGGAGATGTTGACTAAGATTTAAAGGTGCACTATGCAACTTTAAGTGACCCAGCAGCTGTCTGAGTGATCAGCTTAGCGCCTTTACTTTCCATCACGGTGGCTCCTTTGATGCTTCAGGATTTTTTTAAGGATTTCTGGTAGGTTTGGAATGTAATGGATGGTGAGTAAAGGTGTTGTAACCACCCAAGGATCTGCTGGGTCACTCAAAGGTCAAGTTTTTTTAACATGAAAAGTTACATAGTGCACCTTTAAACAGGTTTACTCCTCATCTAAATCCATTCTATTATCTACCACTGTAAAAATACTTTCTGTGTCTAGCTCGTCATAAGGAGCATGTTTTGTATTGCCAAAATATTACGCACTGCGCCTTTAAAGTAAGATCCCAAATTTGCGTTGTCCAGGTAAATGAAGCGACAATAGCAAGAGCTACGGTGCCCAGTTGTAAAAAGGCCATTTTATTTATGAAGCGTATTTCAGACAGGAAGTGACTCAATATTCTTTACAAAAAAACTCAAGACAATATTTCATTCAAATATCAGTAAAAAAAACGTATTGAAAAAGATATTGACGCACTGAAAGTAATAACACTAACTTAAAGAACTGTTAAATAAAGTTTTAAATCAACTTCAATGGATTCTGTTGGGGATATGGGGACTAGCACTAAGACAAACAGTTAACTCCAGCACCATTCAGCCATTTATCAATTAAAAGTGTGTGGCAGTCAGTAAAGATGGCCTGATCATACTTATTGCTTTTACAGTGTTAAAGCAGCAACATTATTTTTCCACAACAACAACAAAAAGATGACTAAACTACTTTAACCAAACAAAGAAATCAATACAGAGGGATATCATAATTCAACTGTACTTACTTGAAATATTGTAATCCCAAACTTGGCTGCCTGTAAAATCAACTCAAAACAAACTCCGAACGGTCACAAAAAAAGAAAAAAAAAAAACTCCAAACAGTCCGGCTAAAAGCATGAGCAGCAGCAGCAGCCTGTAGTGAAATGTGGCTAGGAATGGTAGACTCACCCTCTAAAAGACAGCCCTGGTTGTTGTCGGGGGCGTGGTCTGGGGTGGTTTGGGGGCCGGACTCTTGAAGGTAGCAGGGATCGTGTAACTCCAGCAGCCGCTCGGTTCTTGTCTCCCACTGGAAACTGTGTCAACGACAATGAGAAGTCTACTGAGTAATGACCCCCCGCTTTATCCTCTTATCTGCAGCCTGATTGAAGGGTGTGTGGGAATTTACAACAGGACGACTACTGCAGCGGAAAGATCACGGGAAAAACCTGTAACAGCGACTTTGAAGGGATTATGCCGGATTTTCTTTCTAGCAGTCATGAAACATTTGTTATATTCTTCAAATCAATCTATTGAAACAGTTCTTGTGTGCTGTGTATTCAGTTATAAAGTATTTTACTGACACTGATGCTCCTCTGAACTAGCAGGCGAGCTGTGGTTGTTTACATTATGACATGACAGCAAAATTTATAGCGCATTGAAAGAATCAGGATGCTAGGAATAAGTTTGAATCACAACAAGCCCTTTAAAGAGAGAGTATTATGTGTTCTGCAGGTATTTGGTAATCATGCCAAACACTTTGTCACCATCTTCATCTTATCTTGCACTTGTCTTACACTTTTTTGGTTAGAAAATGCAACTTAAACAAAAATATCCTGTACTTTCATTTTGCTGGTTTCCATTCCATCTCCCCGATAGCCAGTCCCACCCACTTCCTCTAAGCTCTCCTTTGCTGCACAGCTGTTTCAATAAAGAGGGGGGGAAAAAGTGTGCGACTCGCGTGACTTTAGTGAAGCTATTGAAGCTATGACGAGTGTTTTTACTCCGCACTGAAAGGAGGATCAGAGTTATCGCCACCAGGGCTAAGAATAGGAGACGATCCAACGATTACTCAAAGATGTGCGAGTGGCTCAGTATGTTTTTGATGAGAGAACAACACTGTAACACAGTAAATAGCTTTTACAATGGCATATACGCACTCTCTTGCATTGTGAACAAAACAAAACCAAAATCAGTCATGACAGCATTGTTTAATTACTCAGTAAAGTGTGATGGTTAGAAGGGGCTAGATGCTTTTTGGCCATTTTATGCTCACTACTGCCACCTCAGGTCATACGTGTAACTGCACCTTCTATATTGAGCTCGTGCATGACGGCACTTCGGACCCGGAGTAACAACTTTTTGAGTGACAGTGCAGGATTTTAGAGGCAGATGTGGTGAACAGGTCTGGGCTCATTCTACACAAGGACATGGCTGGAACATGTAGGGGGAGGAAAACACTTTTTTTTTTTACATTTTTAAACTCCATATAGTCCCTTTAAAGATCATTATATCATAAAGTCAAACAATGTGTTACCTTGCTGTGTGGCTCTTAAAAATAAAACATCCTTTGTTGCTTATGTATCTACAGTGCTATGCAGTGAATACTAGAGTAATGAAAATGTAAAAGTTTAAAAGTTAATACACTGCCATCTTCTGGTCGTTACACTAACACTTGATGTAATAGTTACTATATCAAAGATCATATGCTACTCATGGCGCAGCACGTTGAGAAGTTGTTCGATAACCAAATTGTTGACAGGGGTAATGGTACCCTTCTGTCCTTTGAGCAAGAAACTCTCTGCCCTCGGGAACAAGGCTGTTCAACAAAGTAAGATTAAGGAGTAAATTAAGAGCAAAAACATAACTGCAAACAGACCACGAGAGTCTAAGAAAGCCTTCACATTGATAAAGCGGTTTATGGTGCCAACTAGGGCTGTGCTATTATTCAAATTGAAATGAAATTGAGGAGTGCAGTTTGCAATTATCGGCTCAACAGTCTCCCTTCCCCGAAATCTGATCTGGTTCCGAAAGCAAAATGCTCATTAATTTTTCCCACAGTCCCTCACCAGCTGGCAACTGAGGCCGTGTACAGTAAGCAACAAACACTCAACCATAACTTTCAATATAAAAGTCTACTTATAGGATTGTCCTTCTTCTCATGACATTATATGATAGAAATAGGCTTAAAAAAAGAAAAAAAGATCTACATTTGTGCCAACTCTGCACTCCGTTCCTCCCACACATTCTGCCGTTGTGCTGTGAGCGGCTGGTGCCACAGAATCTGGGCTGGTCTGAGTGATTTAGAGACGCAGCGGCCGCACCTGCTCCTCTCTACGCGGCTCACATTCATTCAGTGGGAATGCTCAATATTCCTTTGGCTTTTCAGGAATGCGCAGCTCCCTCAGTCCCCCCCACCCCCCTCCTCTCCACAAAAATGTCCAGGGACAGAGAAAGGAGAGAGGGCCACCAATCCCAGCCCGTGGGACCCCGGCACCAGACACAAGCAGCAGAAGTTTACAAGAGTCCCTGCATTTAGTTTCGGGGAGCGGCAAAAAAATGTGCGGGATGGGGTGACATGTTTATGAGATGTGGGTGGTACAGGAACAGACATGGAAGGCCAGGGCTTCCCCAAAAGTCTGAAAGGAGTGAGAAAGAGCCACAAGAGTAATATTCCTAATGGGATGGGAGCCAATTTTTACGAGATGGTCAAAAAACACCAAAAAATGAATAGGAATGTGCAACTAATTTAATTTAAAGTCACAATATTTCAATATCCTTTGTATCAAAATATAGCTCTAATCCTAAAAACACAGAGATGTTCTGGATTCAACACCATTTTGGTCCAGATTTAATTTGATACAGGGGTGTGAATAAAAACAACAGTGTGAAACCTACAGTAAATGAAAGAAATTCTGCAGAAGCGACTTTTTAGAACTTTTCAGACATTATACATTTACATTAATGTGTAATCTTTAAATCTTCACCAGTGGTTATTCTTAGCACCGCCAAAGCTATAGCTTCACTGCAGCCACGCGAGGCGAGCGATCCATTTTTCCTCTTTATTGAAACAGCTGCGAACGAAGGGGAGCAAAAGGAGAGGGGTAAAAGAGGCTAAAGGGGAGATTCAGGAAATGAAACTACAGGATATTTTGATTGAGCTGTTTTAGATAAATATTGTATTTTCTATATTCAGTTCAAAGTGGTCCATCGCTTACACTGGTAAAAAGTTAAACTTGCTCAAATACAACCTAATGTTGATGATATATGTGATCGCTGCCGCACAGCATCCACATTGAGCCTTCCTCAATTTCGATACTTTTTGGGGTAACGTTACCCAGATTAGGCTTGAACACTGCTGGTAAAATAATGATAGCTTTTGCTACTTTTAGCCAGGCGACTTATTCTTAAAAAATGGAAGGACAAATCTCCACCCATATTTAAGCATTTAAGGGTTAACGATTCGATTCAACATCTAACTTTGGAGCAAATTCGTTATTCTATACAGGGCAATAAACAAACATTTGATACTGTGTGGCAGCCAGTCCTCCGAATTATCAAAGAAATGGACTTTGATGTCATGACTCCATAATCATAAAGATAGGCCTTTCCTGTATTCTTTCTGTATTTTTTATTATTTATTTTCTTATTTTCTCATTGTCATTTACAATATTTTCATTGTTTATGATACTCTGGTGCAGTGGGTTGGGCGGGTGGGAATGAGGTTTTTTTTGTGTGTGTGTGTGTGTTTTCTGGTTGTTAAAAGGAAAAATTCAATAAAAATAATTTACAAAAAAAAAATATATATATATATTGTATTTTCTAACCAACATGGTGTAAGATAGTGATAAAGATATGTTTGCCATTATTAGCAAATACCTTTAAAAGGCATAATACGCCCTTTTTAAAAAAAATATCCTATACATTATCTGTGATTAAAGCCAAAGCCAGTATTTAAGCGGCATTAGTCCAGATGCAGACAACAGCCATGCTAACATCGATGCACTCACGCACTGCAGCCCATGAAAAGTAATACACAATGGTATTGGGATGGATACTAAAAACGGCCAGTGTTTGATAGCCTATGGCAGTAAACCACTAATTCAATTAACACGTGTGGCTAAAAATGGACGAGGCAGATAAAGTAAGTTGAAAAAAAAGGCTCTTAGAGGGGCAGATATTTAGTTAGTAGAGTAGTTAGGATTCTGCAATAAAAGTCAGACTTAAAGCAGTACTAAGTAACTCTTCCCCCTAGAGGCCATAAGCGCAACTGCAGGTGTAGTAGCAAGTTACGATTTTTTAATTTATTAATTGTCTTGGAGAGTAAATACTACGCTGACAGGAAAGGCGCAGGGAGAGAGGGTTACTGTGCATCCAATTATACAATAGAAATATTTTTTTTCACTCAAACTTGGCTGTAAATACTGTTTAAAGTGACGTTAGCCCGCAGTTAGCTTTGCCCGTTAGCATGTTAGCTTCTTCTTCGTGATTACATTAGTGTGTATTGCTTTCTCCGCCAGACACCAGGGGGAGATGAAAGACCCTCCAATCATCCCATAAAACTCGTATTACCCCCACAGGGACTACGGAAAGGATTTATTAAGGTAAATAAGTTACTTAGTACTGCTTTAACATTAGAACACAAACATTGGGATGAAAACTGAAAAAATACATATACGATGGGGGTGAAATGCACACTTTCATCATCATTTGGTCACAGAGCTTAAATATAGAATATCGAGAGTTACACTTTGTGGGGAAAAACACTGTTACCTACACCTAAGCCGAGACTCTTAACCAGTCTCCCCCTCAGGCAGCAGCGGTCTTAAGGCACTGGTTAAGCCTCTCCCCTGACAGTTCATGTAAACGTCCCGTGGCTGCATGTCATGGTGAGTTTGTGTAAAGCACTGTCCCAGAGAGGGGGCTTTGTGTGGGACAGCAGCTGCCCAAACACATTCTTCACATGCCCCTGAGCGCTTTAATCAGACAGGAGAGACGGACTGACCACTGCTGCCCCTCTGTGGACGTAGCAAACGTTAAGTTGGGCCCATTGTTATGTCCTGGTATTAAGACATTAGACTGTAGGGAGAAAGCTATTGTCATGCACCTGTCCATTTTGATGATGAACTGCATACATGTTTCCTGTTATGGTGGCTAAGTACGACGACACACTTCTTTTAGTCAGTCATTTCTGCATAAACGTTCAAGTCAGAGTACCACGAGGATTAGATTATCATAGTACTCAGGCGGAACTGTCCTTCTCCAGAAAAGAGCAATTTGTGTAATTCATAATGCAGGATATAGAGATCATACTCACCCTCTTTTCCTAAAGTCAAATCTACTTAAACTGAAGGATCTAATCAATTATTTCACCGCAATAATGATGTTTAAAGCTAAAAATGATCTATTACCAGCCAGTATTCAGGACTTCTTTCAACAACAGGAGGAAGGGTATAGATTAAGGGGTCACATGAATTTCAAAACTCCAGTTGTCCGATCCACTAAGAGGAGTTTCTGCCTCGCTGTTTGCGGCGTAAAACTATGGAATAGCTTGAATGTGTCACTCAAGAAATGTACCACAGTTTTGCCAATTTAAATCTATGTATAAAAACATGGTCTTCACAAACTATAGAGCTGGATATTAATTATAATTTAAACAACAATTTAAACAATCAGTAACGTTATTGTCGCTGGATTTCTATGGCCGTGATGTGTATATTGTGGAAAGACATTCATAGTTTGTAAAATATCAAGTAGAAAAGGGGGTGGGACTAAATAAGGTCACACTTCAACCCACTCCTTTTTGAACAATTGCTGTATTGGTATCCATTACTTGTATTATCATTGTTTTTAAATTGTTCGAAATAAACTAAGCTAAAAAAAAAATAAAAAAACTGCGGGGCCTCCGAGTAAGAAAGTTCTGGGTTTGACTCTTTCTGCGTGTAGTTGACGTGTTGGGTGTGCACTTCGAATGTACACTGTATATTATCATCCCCATTAAAAGCATACACTGCCTGACAAAAAGAAAAACAGTGGCCACCTGGATTTAACTTACTGTTCTGATTTGGTCAGGTCTAGGTTCAGCAACACTACGTGCCCAAAGAATGAGATCACAGCTGACGACCTGAACATCCATTCCTGAATGAATGACCAGGTTATACCATCTATGAATTACTTCTTCCCTGATGGCACGGGCGTACTCCAAGATGACGATGCCAGGATTCATTGCGCTCACGTTGCGATATAGTGGTTCAGGGAGCATGTGACATCATTTCTCACTGGCCACCACAGGGTCCAGATCTTTGGGCCCATTGAGAATCTTTGCGCAGTGGTCACATTCTCCCATCTTCATCAAGATTTTGGATTATTTTACATCACAGAAGCGGAATGTACGCTGTAATGTCAAAGCTAAAGCTATTTTTTGTGTGAAACTTAGATTTTGGTGAGGCAGGGGCCAGGACAACCCTATATAATGAGATTCTACCAACTTTCCTGTTTAAATTCATGTTAAATAAACTTATAAATCCCACACATCGCATCAGTCATCCTGTCATTTACACTTCTACACTTGGACTCAAGTTGCCCGTCCATCGGTTCACCAGAGCCAGTCACTCGCTCTTATGTCACTATTCACTTGCAGATTTCCTTTCTTGTGCTAAACGTGGGGTCAAAATGTCAGCCATTGTCGTCGGTTCAGTACAGTATTGTATATGGTCCAGTTAACCAAAACATGCATATTTAACACATCTTTGTCGTCTGGGAGCAGCACCGACTCGAGTCCCTGACTGTGGGAACTCAAAGTGTTCACACTTAACCGAAAATAGTTGACAGTGTACCGAGGGGTAAAGGAAATGCACGCTGCTGTTCAGGGGCGGACTGGGACTGAAAAACAGCCCTGGACTCTGACCAGCCTGGCCCAAATTAGCGTAATTGTGACACTTCTACAAATACATATTTTAACCTTTTACCACCCGCTTAACAATAACGAGTGCATTTTCCACAGTTCGGCTTTTTATTATTATTTTTTTGATCGGTATCATCAGCAAAAAGAACGGGAAAGGTGGTCGTAGAAACAGAAGCAAAATCATTAATATAAATAATAAATAATAGTGGTCCCAAAATTGAACCTTGTGGTGCACCATACTCCACGGAATTCCTTTTAGATTCATGTCTTTTTTATACTGGGCTTTACCCAAATCTAAAAGCTTCTCGACTGGAGATCAGCAATGTAACGCCTCATTTGAAAGCTAAGACCTACAAAAGTGATGAAAACTTTTCGTCACGTCGCCACATTTTTGTCATGTTTTTGTTGTTTTTTTAACTATTTTTTCCATCATTTTTTGTTGTGTTTTTCTCACGTTTTTGTTGACTTTTCATCCTCTTTTTCTCGCTATTTTGATGCTTTTCTTTTTAGCTTTTAGATTTGGGTAAAGCTCGGTGGAGGCGGGACTAGTGGCCCTTCTGTGCTCTTCCAGAACGGACATATGGCCAGTCCGCCCCTGCTGCTGTTTTAAGGGCTTGGATTTAAGTAAAGCGTACACATTTTTGCAACCAAGTTTGAGTTTTTCATATGGTATTACTTCACAGGACAAGACTTTTTCCAAAGGGACAATACAGTCTACCAAAACTTAAGCGTAGCTCAAAAACAATGAACCTAAAGAATGTTCTATTTTTGTCCTAATTTAAACTGCTAATCAACAACACAATGCCTCCGCTCACATCACACCGCAGTTGCCCTTTGACCGCTCTCTCTCCGCCTGTCCTCCATTACGCTTCCCGTCTCTAAAATTAACCTTCTTGTTGCCTGCAGCTTCTAATTAAACATAATGGACATGTGAAATGAGTGCTCCACGTATCCTCCGCCAGCAACGCAGCACCATTTGGAGCGAGTGATGTGGCAGCTACAAATTACAGGTTTTTAAGCTTTGGTGATAATCTTTACTGCGACCAAGCCCTGGAGAAGTACAGAGCAGCCTTCAATTCATCAACAACTAGAAACAAGATACTTTTACTTATTCTAGAGGCTTTATGGGGCAGTGCTGTGCAGTATATTACAAACACAGTGTAAAACATGAGTAAGAAATGAGCTAAAGTTCAGGAACAATTTAAATTTTACAAAGTGAATTCTATTTTAGACTACTTGGGTGACGTTCTAGTTTTTTGTTTTGTTTTACTTAACACATTCAGTGCCGCACTGTGATGATATTTGTAGCACCACAGCATATCCTGTGTTATAGCCATAGACACATGCTCCGTAGGTGAAAGGGTCATTCTACGTGCCTCGGCTCCTGAGAAATCCAAAGCTAAACAGTGGCTAGTTTGATCAAAATTACTGTTTTTTCCCCACTAAATTCTGAGATAATTAGATTTTTATCAAACACTCTGCTTTCTGATTCCCCTCTCTCCAACTCTCTCCAACTCTCTCCAACTCTCTCCAACTCTCTCCAACTCTCTCCAACTCTCTCCAACTCTCTCCAACTCTCTCCAACTCTCTCCAACTCTCTCCAACTCTCTCCAACTCTCTCCAACTCTCTCCAACTCTCTCCAACTCTCACCAACTCTCACCAACTCTCTCCAACTCTCTCCAACTCTCTCCTCTCTGGACGGACACTAACGTTATGGGAAGAGGCAAATGACTAAATATATTTGTTTCATTGTTGACATGTTTTGAAACACCGCGTGTTGTCGCAGATCGATCGCTTTTTATGGCGTGTGCATTTAAAAACAGCCCTGTTCTCGGATTGAAGACTTTAACAGGATGTTTCTCAGTCGTCCTTGGACCGATTTTGACCATTTAAAAACTCAGCGAAACGTTAAAATCTGTTTCGATCTGTACACGGGAAGCTGCTCTGCTTTGTCAGACGCTAGGCAACACCAGGCCCCCTAGGACTAAAAACAGAACAAGAAAAGAAACGCAATAATATATATAAAATGCCCAGATCCTGACTCTGCACACGTTTTTGATCTTCATTTATTTCACTTCTGTTCATCAAGGTGTATTAAAGTGTCTAGTTTCGTAATAATAATAACAAATCCATGTGTTAATAGAATGTCCTGAATGGTTTAGTAAAATATTGTCAAAAAATATCTTTACCGCAGTATTGAAGAGGCAGCTAGTAGTAAAGTATAACAAAAAGCTGCGTTTTTTGTTGTTGCCCCGACTAACACCTAAATATGTGCCTGGGAACTGAAGGGGTCTGAGCACATAGTCCCCCCACTCCAGTAAAGTGCCTGTGACAGGAATCTGCCGAATCACGGTGCGAGGGGTCCGCTGTGGTGACCTCTGCTGAAAAGGGGAGCAGGTGAATGACAAAAAAAAAAAGTACTGGTTTACTATTTACAAACCAAGTACTTTTACCTCAATACATGATGGAAGTATCAGCACTTGTTACTATTGCAGCACAGGCTTTCAAAGTCGTCAACATGACGCACACAAACATCAGTACTTTACTTAGTTGCATTCCTACCACATCTTGTCAACAAGTCAAAAAAGGGAAATCCAAGCATCTAATTTGGCTCAAATGTGGGAAAGCTGCGGTTTGATGTTTACGCTGTTATTTTTAACCTGAGCGAAAACACACATCAGTGTTTATTCATTAAAGGAATAGGCCACCGTTTTTACATACTGAGATATGTTCTTACCTTAGCTTTGACGAGTTCTTTAGGACCTGTCTGATCTTCACCCGTGCCTTCAATCACGTAAACACAGCGCAGACGCCATTAGCATTTAGCCTCTCCCTCTCTCCTCTATAGCTCCAAAACAGGTCAAGATAGAAGCTACCAAGCTCTTCCACGTTTTCCCTATTTAAATATGGTTACGTGAAGTGTTCCACTACAAAGTATAATTACACAAAATTAAACAATGTGGATTTTCTAAGCGGATAAAAGGGGGGACTATATTGTAAGGCGTAATAATACCAGGAGTAGTTCGAAATCCGCGCAGTAATCTTCACTTTATGTGCGGATACCAAATTACTCGAACTACGAGTAAAACTACTTCGAACTTCCTCCAACAGTGACCCACAGCTCCAGGGGATGGACGCCTGGTGACTATCCCACAGCAGGTCACTGAGGTCTGGGAGGTTAAGCTTCGTTAGTCCCCTTTACCCCCCTGGTCAGCGCTGAAGAATGTGGATGGATCTAGTTCAATGCACAGCAATGACACACCAGCCATTAACAAGAGGAAGTGTCCAATAACTAACCACATTTTTTACTGTGCAGAAGCTGTGAAGCATGATATGACAATGTCAGAGGATGTGAACGCGATAGTTTTATTGTATCTTGATCTAGTTAAAAGGAAAGAGGATGTTGTTGCCAGGTCACAACTTCTCCATTGTTTCTTATTCTTTGAAGTAATTCACAGGCTGTGCTTCTGTTTTTGAAAACATAAATTCAACCTCTCAACCCCCACCTGAACCGAGCACATTGTGTCCAGTTTGGCTTCACCCAAATCTAAAAGCTTCAAGAAAAAACGACATAATAGCGACAAAAATGTGACGAAAGAGTAACAGAGAAGTGGCAACAAAAAAGCGATGAAAAGAAATGTCAACAAAAAAAAGTCACTACAACACGACAAAAACACAAGGAAAAAGATCCTTTTAAATGACTTGTAGGTGGCGTTCACGATTTAGAATGTGATGATGTCATGATGTCAGATGGAGGGCAGGGCCAATGCAACTCTATGGGAGAAATGCAGTTTTTGGAAGAAATCTCCAAAACGAAAATTGACAAATGTTTTTCCTCTTCAGTATTTGATCGTGATTGGATTCACAAACCTGTGATATTATTTTTTTGTCTGAAAGTCCTTTCTATTGGACAACATCATGGTCATGTTTTCGCATATTGTCACCACTTTTTGACGTTTTTTAGAGATAATAATTGGACATTAGCTCATATGTGCCGACAGAGGAGACGATGAACTTTGTGACAGTTTTTGTTTCATGTGGATTCCTCCAGTAATGACTGATATGAGCCAAAAAACAAAGACATAAAAATATGCATTTTGTCAGTTACCACCGTTACCATAGTTACCGTCAGTTGACCTCCACCTCAATGTTAAACTATAGGCTCTGTAGAATGTTGTGATGTCACGTGAACGCTACCTATTGTGGGTCTTAGCTTTCAAATGAGGCCTAGGCTGTAAAGTTTCAGATTTGGGTAAAGCTGAACTGGAGAAAATGCACTTGGTTAAGGTGGGGGTTAAGAGGTTGACTCAAAAATGAAATACTACTTTGTGCACATATGGTGTCACAGTAAAAAAAAAAAACAACTAACACACCAAGTAAAAAAAAAAAAAAGAAAAAAAAGCAATTGTGGAAAGAGTCTGCTTATGAGTAGGCCTAAATGGAGAATTATGATTACTTGTTGGTCCCAAACACAATTTGAGCTCTGGATGGGCCACTGCACTGTCTTGTAGCTCGGTGGCGGCCTCTTCTCTGCAAAAAGGTCTGCAACTACATGTAAAGTACGTGTACGCATTTCCAAACGTTGCAAGATTTCTGCTTCTCTTCAGCGCGCAACTTTATAAACAACTAATACACTCTGAAAATGCACGCACAACAGATCATGGCGCTCACGAGAACTTTGATTACTTACCTCACGAGCTAGTTAGCAGCAGCAGCTAGCATCGCCTCTCGTTCTTCACATCTGTATCCAAAACTCTCGCTCCATCGGTTTACTACTACGACTCGTTCGCAGATTTCAGCTCGAGGCTCGTCTGGAACTTTGCAAACTCTCTTCCGATGAAAAACTCCGATGCCTCTTGGCGTAATGTCCCGACTTTTAACTAAAACTTTAGATGTGCTCAGAGAAAAGTGTTGAAATTGAGGTTTTGAACCATGAGTACAACTTTTTTTCTTGGGAGTTCTATCCCTGCTGAGTACAGGCAACCCGTCCCGTGCTATGTACTACGATGACGTACGCTACGCAAGCGCTTTAGTTGTTTTACGTTGTTCCCATGTCAACCACGTCAGGTACTGATTACGTCGGGTTTTATTTCTTTGTTTTTTCAATAGCTTTTATTATGTCATGTTATAGACATCTAATAAACACATTTTTTTCGTATTAAAATGTTTTTCCTCTTGCTTTTACTTAAATAGATTTTTTTTTTTAATTATTATTTTATTAGCAGTCCTTTGAACGCACTAATGCACGGTAATGTAGAAGAAGTTGTGACAAATGATATTTCTTCTTTCAGTGCTAGCTAACATTGTGCGCGCAGTATTTAATATTTAAAGGAGCAAAGCTGACGATACTGTTCTTCGCCACTAGAGACCAGCAAAGTGCAGTGTTTCACTCGCCTCTACATGGTGGACTGACTGACTGACATCCTGCCGAACATTAGCCAGAAAGGTATTTTTGTTTTGTTTTCGATAATTATTTCACTTTGACAATCTCAAACACAACATTTCATTAAAGCATTTGATGCTTGCTGTTTGACGGTGTATATTTACCTGATGTGTTTAATACGAAAATGCACGTGGTGCCGCTCATCATTATTAAGGCGAGACACTGCAGGTGAATAGGGAAAAAATTTAAATTCACAGATATCAATTTGAAACTTTTGCTGTCGATCACTGGCATAAATGTGAGAAAAAAAATACATTGCAAGTTTTCTGTCATTTTATCCTTTCATATAAGAACAAGGTGTTTTATGCCTAAAAATGCCCCAAATTTCCCATCTTTTCAGCGACGAAATCTGAATAATGGATAGAGCTACATCCAAATTTATGGTTTCATTTTATTGATAAATGAGTTACCAAGACTTTTTCAGAGGAGATTTTGTATTTCTTTTAGAATCAGCTGTTTTTTAGTGGAAAAATTTGTAAAAATGTGATTTTCGCCTTATTTTTTGACATTCAAAACTCAATAAATGGGGCTTAAGGGATTAGATGATAAAAAAACCCTCTGAAAAAATCTTCCAAATATTGTTCAGTCCGAGGCTGGAAAATGTGAAGTCTTTAGGTCCGACTGACGTGGACTTAGTGTCGCCACAATGACAGAAATGTGTGTTTTGAGAAAAAGGCCCTTGAAATTGCATTGTCCCATATAAGTCTATGGGGGAACATTGAATCAGCGCAATATTTAAACATGTTATTGTGAAGATTAGGCATATTTTCTGTTTCCGGGTGAAAGCTTGTATGTTCAGAGACCAATTTGGCCCAAAACCTGAAAACTGAAAAAAAAATAGTTTTGCCTGTAGTGTCTCCCCTTAACTTCTTATTTTCTTACTAAAGAACAGACGCCAGAGGATATAGGATGACAAGATCGGTGTAATATGAATAATTCACAGTTGTTACTCTCTGCTAATCTTTCTGTGTCATTTCAGATGAAGATACAAGTCAGCCTGGCAGAACCGAGACTGTGGGAAAATTTAGTCATCATGAGGTGAGAGTCTCAGTCAAGGCCTTACCTCTCACTCTGACTGTTCATAAAATCGTCGTTTACACATACTGCGCATGTAATTAGCATTTGTTTGTATCAATTTCATGAACTTGCAGACTAGTTTCTGTGAAAGTGACCCTGGAAGTTGTTAAAGGGACTATAAGGAGTTTAAAAATGTTAAAATTAAGTATTTTCCTCCACCTACATGTTCCAGCCATGTCCTAATGTGTAGAATGAGCTCAGACCTGTTCACCACAACTGCCTCTAAAATCCTGTACGGTCACTCAAAAATGTATCACTTCGGCCCGAATTGCCGTCATGCACGAGCTTAATATAGAAGGTGCAGTTACATATATGGCCAGAGGTGGCAGTAGTGAGTATAAAATGGCGAACTTGCTTCCAGCCCCTTTAAACATGCTTTTTTTTTTTTAAGTCATCTTCTGCGAAGAACTGGGACGTTACAAATGAGAAAAGTTAGGAATGACCACAACTAACAATTTGATTTATTCCCTCCCTATTTCTTTGGTTGTTTACAAAAGAAAATCAGGTACATGGTGGTTAACGCAACAGCTTTATTAAAAGTCATTTGGATCTAAAGCAGCTGCAGTTTCTTTAATGCAACAGAAATGTCTGTCTTCTTCTATCTGACAGCCTTCAGTGATTTGGCAGATTTTGTATTGAGTGTAAATGACGATGCCTGAGCCACATTAGATAAATTATCTCAATAGAACTGACAACTTCCACGTAACACTTTATTTAAATATAAAGTATTAAAGTGGCAACAGTGTTAATTTTGACATAAACATATTTTAATTTAGTTTTAGTCTTAGTCTTTTGACGAAAATGTAATTCGATTTTAGTCTAGTTTTAGTCGACTAAAATTGCAAGTAAATTTAGTCGACTTTGCATTGATAATATTCATTATAATCATATTTAATCTTGTTCCTCTGCTTCATGTTTCTGCTCCTCATGAACAAAGCTCAGAGCTGATCCTTTGGCAGTGAATTTACATGATCTGAGGCTCTTTCAGACGGTCAATAGAAGTTTGGATGATTTTAGTCTCTCCTTTTCATTTTTATTTAGTCTTATTTTAGTCGACTAAAATATCTGGAAATATTAGTCATAGTTTTAGTCTCATGAAAAACTTTTAATTTAGTTTTAGTCCAATTTTAGTCGTCAAAAATAACACTGACTAAAATTAAGACTAAATATTTTAGTCGACGAAATTAACACTGAGTGGCAAGGGTTTTGAACTCAAACCTTTCACTCAAAGTACCATCATAAACTGTTTGACCTTCCAAGTACCGCCTGAGCTGGATCAAGATCAAATAAGACTAAACCAGGACCAACATGGGTAAAAAAACAAAAAAAACAAATAAGAAGACATAAAAATGTATTACAAAAGTTGTTTTTATTAAGGTTTGATGGATTTAGTTGTAAGAGAGGCTGTCAGTAAGTGTATCAAGTTGATAGAAAGCCTAGCATATTTTTATTCAAGCCTTTATTAATCCAAGGGAGACTGATCGAGATTAAAAATGATGCCCTTTCCTGAATAATGGCATTTCCTTTACGATTGTGATTTGTGATTTTGATTCTATTGCAATTAATCTCGCTGCCCTGCTGTGAAATATCCCATGTTTTGACCTTGTGATATTCACCAAACTCATGCCGGGGACTTGTGTGTGTCAGAACAGCGGCCTGTGGGAAAACTCCTCATGTCTAAACGTTTTTGTCTCTTTACGGGGACGCTGGTGCAGCTCAGTGCCCACAGCTCTACCCTGCGCTCTGCTCTGAAACCACCTCCTCAAGTACCAAGAACAAGGAGCCGGTGACCGTTTGAACTCTCTGTTTGCTCAAATCAGACGCCTTGTGAAAGTTCGATGTCGCAAATTCTCACAGACGGCTCCGTTAGTGAACTGAGTACTGCTAATGATTTATTACAGTATAATTCAAGCACCAGCCATAGTTTTTCAATATTTAATCTTATGAAAACTCTAAGCATTTGACCAGAATACTACAGCTCAAATAATAATCTATTAAAAAGAAAGCACACACACACAAAGTATGCAAACGGTACATTTTGTTTTAAATATGTCTTTTGCTGTAGCTATACAAGTATTTTTTTTTTTTGATTAAATGTTTTTTTTGTAAATCAACTTCCACTATGAACCAGAAGGTTCATAGTGTAAAAAAATTCACATGTCAATAAAAGTGTCTGTCGCTGAAACCAAAAGAGGAATTAAAACTTCTCTTGAAAGACGACCACAGCCAGAAATAATTTTAGTTTTTTAGTTCATTTTTTTCACTTGAGAAACTGTGTCGTCCTGTTTTTGCTTTGCTACTATTTATTGCAATTAATACAATTATTACTTTTAAATCAAATACTTAAACACTTAAGATGGTACTAGATTAATACATTTTTATAATGCCTGTGAAATTACCTGAAATTGCTACACATTGTGAAACAATTTAATGCAAACAGATGTTTTTTTTTAACATTTTATTGTATGAAAGCTAGATGGACACTTTATCTTGACATAATATACAAAATATATTCAAGCAACATAAACTACAGATAAATTGTGTAACAATGAATAACAGCATGTAAAATGTGTGGACATTTCTAAATGTAACACATTTGCAAAAGGACATGAGAATCTTTGAAATTCTCGAAAGCTACTTTTTACAGCAGGCCAAAAAAGTTTAATGCGATGGTTATTATGTACAATAATATACAAGTGGTGGAACAATTAAAAAAAAAAAATCCTCACCATTTGAACCGCATAACATTAACACCGTATAAAATATTCCCAAACAACACAGTTGAGTTTTATTGCAGTTATTGCCTTAATGCAAACATATTGATAATGAAAAGATATAATTTGTTAAAAGAAAATGTCTCACACCTTTCTGTACTTAAAATTACAATCTATCGAGGTGTGTTCACTTCCTATCCACATTTTTGAACCGACTAATCCAGAACTTGCAAGACCTGGGTTTTCCCTCCGCTTTCCGACGTGCCGAAGTTTGTAAACGAAGACGAGTTATAGCTGTGCTGACTCATGGCTTTCCCGGTGCATCTCTTGAACAGGAGATTGGCCCTTTGTCTGAAGTGGTGGTCCAGGCAGAAGTAAATGACCGGATTGACGCAGCTGTTGAAGAACGCCAAGCAGCTGGAGAGGATGAACCCGAGTTTGAGCGCACTTCCACATCCATCGGGCGCGTCGTCGGTGAGCTGCTGCACTGTGGTTATGGTTTTGAAGATATTGTACGGGAGCCAAGACAAGACAAAGGCAAGTAGTATGGACAGGACCATTTTGAGGGAGTGTCTCCTTCTTGCCTCGGTTCTGGGGTTGGCAGCAGTAACGCAGTGTCTTTTGAGGTGGACGACAATGGTGCTGTAGCTGAAGATGATGATCAAAACGGGGAAAATGAACGTGAATAAAGTCATGAAGAGGGTCAAACCGAGGAAAAACGTGGACTCGTCGTCGTCCACGCACACGGAGTTGTCGCGGAGAAGGACGAGTTTTCGATAGACGAGTGACGGGACACCCAGGAGGCAAGAGGTGGCCCATACCGCAATGCAGGTTCCATGAATGCACCGGCTGCTCCGGAGGTACCTCGAGTCCATGAGCTTGACCACGGCGATGTATCGGTCCACGCTCATGCAAGTCAGAAAGAACACGTTGGCGTACCGGTTGACCGTGATGACGTAGCTGCTCAGCTTGCACAGAAAGGCGCTGCTCTCCCCGAATTCCCACAGGTTATTTTGGCCGGCGGAGATGGCCCACAGCGGCAGAGTGAGGACAAAAATCAGATCGGCCAGCGCCAGGTTGATGATGAACGTGTCGACGAGACGCCCACTTCTACGGCCCCGGCTGCTGACCACGCAAATGACAAAGAGGTTGCCCAGAAATCCGGAGAAAAATATGAGACAGTACAGGACAGGCAGGAAAAAGACTAAAGCATCAGAGTGCGAGGTGAGACAGGCCGAAGTTAGGTTGTAGTTGGAAGTGAAGTTTCCATAGTAGTCATCGTAGTAATCGTCCGTAGTAGCCATTGCAGGAGAGGTGGCAGACGGCACAGCTGCTGCGTATGTGTTTTGTGGCTTCTCGAACCCACGTCTTATGCGCGTCGCTTTCTGTCTATCACACGGTGAGAAACCACAGAAGAAAACAGAAGGCAGCGTTATGTCAACTCTGCTCTAGTGGCTTCTCACATTACCAAAATATGCCAACAACAGCTTTGTATAGATAAGCAAAAAAAAAAGGATCTTAGATGGAAATCAGTGATAAAAGGTTTGAGCTGCAAATTTTGTTTTTAACATAGTAATGATAAGTGATGAGCAAAATGTGGAAGTAGTCGACGCCACACTTCTACTTCGACGAAATATAGCACAACT
Organism: Gobius niger; assembly: GCF_951799975.1. Taxonomy (NCBI): domain Eukaryota; kingdom Metazoa; phylum Chordata; class Actinopteri; order Gobiiformes; family Gobiidae; genus Gobius; species Gobius niger. Next base: position 10,509,018 of record NC_136875.1, read on the forward strand.
TAATTCTTTGTAAGAGAAAGAACAAAAATATACACACTTCCGCTGGAAAGAAAGGCCTACAAAATTATAATTTTGAAATCCACAAATTTAAAAGAAATATAATGTTGTTTTCTGCAGTTTTTTTAATAGCGCTCCATAATCTTCCATTATCAGTGTGCACTAAATCAATGTTATGTACGTAAAAGAGGTGAAAAAGGTCATGTAGTTTGATAATAGTTACAACCCAACAGTGCATTTTTGTTTTGTATAGTATTATCATGAGTATTTTTTTTGTTTTTTACGTTAACACAATCACTCCATCAATTACCAGCAAACCTAAAATATGATCCTTTGTATTGTTATAATAAGTAATAATAATAATAAATTATAATACATCAAACTTGTATGCTTTTTTGGACACTCAAAGACGCTTTACATGGGGAATAGAAAAGAAAAGGGGTTTATGGAAAGGTTTGAACAGGTGGGTTTCGAGTAATGATCTGAGATTTGGTAGTGAGTCATAATAATAGTATATAATAGCGCTATGTGTTTTTGCAGTGATTATTGTTTTTATGAGTTTACCAACGTATTCGTCATAATTGAAAAGTACATTCAAATCAAATCATTGCTTCCCTTTCCTGTAAGCAGACAGGAAATCCTAAATAGAGATAAAGTGCAAAGAGGCCATCTGCAAAGCGAGGCCAGTTCTGATTACATCGTAGCTCCTTGTCATAGCGGAATACATACTAAACATTCAATCAATATCAGGACTAAACCTGGTGGCCTTAGTTTTAATGCAGCTACAGTCTGGAACTGTCTTCTTCTAGAACAGGGGTGTCCAAACTTTTATCATGGGGGGGGCCGCATACTGAAGCGTACACAGGGCGAAGGGCCATGGATCGGTGGTTAGTGCCGCAAAACCTTTGACTAGCAGAGGTTTAAATTGCGCCCCACACCTTTTATTTATGCTCAAAACCTTCATGCCAGCTCTGTCTCACAGTAAAAGGTTAGTTGTTTGGTTAGAATTGTGAAGAATTACTACATTTCAAATAAAAAGGACCAACTCTGATGATGTGTCCCGATGCAGCAAGAAGGCAGAGGGCCACCAAAAATTGGTCTGAGGGCCGCATTTGGCCCCCGGGCCGCACTTTGGACACCCCTGTTCTAGAAGATGTGATTCAGGTCTAAACTCAAATCCAGGCAGAAAACTGTCCTATTTAGCTGTACTTATTACAACGGGAGGTACTTTATCTGCACTGTTTTAATTTTATAATGATTATCACTTTTTTATTTCTTTATTTGCCCTCTGAGTGTAATTTGATCATGTACATACTTGAACACATTCCTCTTTGTCTGCACAGTAGTTTAGATTACAAACACATTTTTTGTCTCTGAGAAACAAATATCGCTGTGGAGAAAACTATATTGTAAGACAAATATGGTTCATATAGTGAAACTATGGGTGGTAATCTCTGGAAAGGCTCTCGAGTCGTTTGAGTTGTATCTTGAGGACAACTTAGTTGAAACTGGCTACTGGCAACAACTCTCAGACCAAATGGCCATGACCTTTGAGGTTCCCCAGGGGTCGATCCTGGGACCCCTCTTGTTCAATATGTACACGCTTCCATTGGGACAGTACCTATCAATAATGTGTCCCATCACAATGCAGACACAGATCTATGTCACTGACGGCAGGTGAACATGGGCCTGTAGATACGGTACATTGTTTATTCAACAGATTTGTGTGTGTGGATGTTAAACGACTTCCTTCAATTCAATTCAAATAAAACTGAGATCATTGCCTTTGGTCCACAGAAACAAAGAGATGGTCACGGGTCACCTGGGAGCTCCCACTAAAACCTAAAAAACAGGTTATGAACTCAGACATGAACTTTAACCATCATATTAGGTCTATAAAATCAGCAGCCTATTAGCATATAAACACCTATCCGAGAGTATAAAAGTATAGTGTCCAAACTGGATTTAGAGAGACTAATCCATGCCTTTGTTTCAAGCAGGTTGGATTACTGGCCTCTCAAAACAGCAGTACACAAAATGCTGCAGCTCAAGCCTTGACTAGAATGAGGAAATATGACAGTGTTGCACCAGTTCTCAGGAAGAATAGTCTTTAAAAATGCTCTGCTTGTTCACAATTCTTTTCATGGGCAAGCACCAAACAATGCAAAACACAGTGAGGCTGCTTTTTAGTTTGAAGCAGCAAAAATCTGGAACCCCCTGAGGAGTGTGACAGGCTTAAACGTTTTTTTTTTTTTTGTCTTTCATTGTAGTTTAAGTGTTTTTATTTAGTTTTTGTATGTTGTGGTGTTGCTACGTGGCACATTGAGTTGTCTTTGATATGAAATGTGCTGTACAAATAAACTTGCTTTACATTGCTTTGCCTTGCAGTGCCACAGATGCCTTATTGATGATGTGTAATTGATGTGTGTGTCCAGTAGGGGGCAGATCAGACACATCTCTCCCTCTGAAGTTGCCCATCTACCCAAATTCAGTGAAGCGCTTGAGGAAGAAGTGGCTCTGAGGCGTCTTTGATGATGAATAGTTTGTATAAAGGTTATTTATCTGGTGCAGTCAGAGCAAAGATTGTGGTCAGCACACACTGCAGACTTCAGCAGATGGTACTTTCCAATGGAAATGTAACCCAATACGTTGACACATAAATCTATATATCACATATCTTATCTGTATCTGACATTCTTTCTCACTTTCTTCTTTCCCAATCAATCGTAGAAAGTTATAAACTCTCCCATAGCTCTAGGAAAGTCCTTGTTTCGACCAAGTTCAAGTGAATTTAAATGCTTAGAGTGAAATATAAATATGATTCAACAAAATCACCGGACCAGAAGAGGAAATGTCGATGTTCAGTCAAGCATTTCTGATACATAGTTTGTCTTTGATTGGATCACAAGTTCACAAAGTATTAAAGTCACATTTTTACTTTGTTGTAGTTTGTTTTAGTTTGTAATTTGATTTATTCCAAATTTCTTTTGACCCTTAGGTCAAACCTGTCAGCATCCAGTGTCCTTTATATCAGACACTATCTGCAGACTGAACTCCTGACCTCACTGTGGAACTAAAAGGTAATCTTATTTCAGTCACTACACCCACATTACTGTCTTTTATGTGCCTGCTCACTGTGACTGGCAGTGGGCATGACAGTCATAAACGTGTCATTCTGTATCTATATCAGTGTTCAACTGACTAAAGAGGGGTCACATACAGAGCATAGACGATGTGTTGGTGGGGATTTTCGATTCACGTAACTATGAAGTGCATGATGTGCATTATGAATGTTGTTTTCAGGTGTAAGGGCCAAATTATTTTGTAAAGTGGGGAATTATGCATAATGAACTTTTTTGAGCTTTTAAACCTGGAGTTGTGATTTGAGTCACTTGTGTCTGAAATCTTTGCGTCTTCCCCAGTGACTATTCTTCATTCAGCTTATACAACGTTCCAGCCTCAAACTGCGCCCATCAGGGTCGCAGCCGTAGGAAGCAGGGAGGGGGGGGGTAACAGTACAGTAACGCAGCGGTTAGCGGCAGTGCTGCACAGCTAGCGGGTCCCTGCTTCAATCCTCTGGATTGAAGGAGGCGATACACCATTTCAGAGGATCAGAGGAGACTGAAGGCAGCCAGCCAGGTTTCCTCCGGGTGCTCCGGTTTCCCCTACCTCCAAAAACATGCTAGTCAGGTTGGCCCACTGTGGCGTGGCTCAGTCGCAGCGGCTCAGGACTAACGCCTAGGTTGTACAGTTGTGCAATGACAAATAAAGCACTTGCTTATACTTACTTACTTTAAACATGTACATAATAGGCTCATCCTCCAGCCAGGTGTTTTTGATCATTTGCCTGGCTCCACATCTGGAGATGGTTGCTCCAGGGATGTCAAATGCAGATAATTAATTTCTCTACAGGGATCAATTCTGTAATGTATACACCTTAACCTTACCTCAACCTTAAATAGTTAGGTCTATATATTTTCCCCCCCCTGCCCATTCTACACAGGGAAGTTAATCTGGTAATGCAGCTGGAGCAGTACGTGCACAGATTGTCAGTGAAATAAACCAATCAGCAATAAGTGGACGAGACACCAGCTGTAGTCCCATATATAATTATATATAAATTGACGAGAACACGTAGACAAAATCCTTGACTCCTTCATCCATGATTAGTTGTGGCTAATAACTTCTTTCGCGCAAAAATTAAGTGGGTGTGGCTAACCGGGCACATTTCTTTTAGCTGGCGGTGTGAGAGTCCTTCCCCAGAACACTTTGAGATGAACAGAGTCCTGAAAAAAAAGTCCTGGTGACCTCATTAGTGGCTACGGCCATGCCTCCCCCGGCCCAACATAACCAGGAAGCGCTTTCCTTACCTTACACAATTTCTCGCAATGCTTATCCCTCCATCACAGTGCACCGAGAAGCATAAAAATACACCAAAGCTTCCCTACAATAGGTCAACGCTCTGAAACTAGTTTGAGAGGGAGATTGGGAATAAGCCACGATTTTAGATCAATATAGTATTTTCTGACCCACAAAGTCTAAGGTAGGGATCAAAAATTGTTACCAAATAAGTGAAAAGTGCAGTACCCCCTTTTAAACAGTCCAAGTTGATGCGCAGTCTACTTTGAACACAACAACAGCAAAGAATTGTTGTGCTGAAAGGGCCAAAACTGGTTAAGCAAATGCTCCGAGCCTTTGACAAAGAGACAAAAAAAAAAAGAAAATACAAGGTCAACTCAACACGGCGACCCAAACAAAGCGCAACTCCCGGCGTGTTTCTCATGGGTACACGACATTATAACATGATTAAAAGCTCGGAACAGTCAGCCCAATAATGAGTAATAATGAATGGGTTACATCCTGTTCCACCGTTTATCCTCCTCTCCTCAATTGTGTACCTCGTTTTAATGATTTCTCGTCACATTCTCCTTGTTGCTCTGTCAGTGGAGCACTACATTCCTCTCCGCAGAATAAGTGCTGTCTCACTCCCAATTGAACAGGGGCTAAATGTGACCGCGCAAGTGAATGGGCACGGTTTCAATGGGAGAAAATAAACAATCGCGTCGGTCCATGCAGCAGCGCAGAGAAAGGCCTACGATTCCCATGGCTACTCGCTCCACTGCCTCGTGCAAAGAAGCATCTCGTAAAAGTACTTTAGAGCTGAACTGTTACCTGCACCGCTCAACCACTAACTGGGTCTTTACGGTGTTGGGGGAAATATCTGATTAGGATTTTTATAGCATTGACAGTAGTACTAAATCATAGTGTTATCAGGTTTGGAGTAATAATAGGCTCTCTCTATGCATGGAAGGTTTTTAGCTAACTGAGACTACTTTCTGTCCACATTTTAACGTAAACTTAAAATACAATACAAAGAAAAAAACCTAAGATAACATCAAGCTGAGTGTGTTTCATAAAAATGTGTTCAGATGGTGGAGACTGTTTCACAATTTCCGCTGAATATTTGCATCCTAAGGAAGTTTTTAACATGTTTAAGTGATTTTCCAACAGCCGCTTGTTTTCAGCGAGACACGGCTGACTCTCCTTAGGAAATAAAACTCTGACAGGAAACAGTCACTACCGCAGGAAGTTAGCATCATATTGCTACACAACATTCCGTGCGCAGAGCTTATTTCCTTATTGCAACCATTGAAATTGCGACTTCAATTCGATGGCTAATGATAACATGCTACCACTAACTGCAGTAAATGTATGATTCTGCCCAAAACAGAAGTACAGGAATGATTTCGGATGCTTAGTGTCATGTTGAAACTTGCAAAAAACCTTAATATTTTACTTTAAATTGGCTATATGGAGTTTAAAAATGTTCAAATTAAGTATTTTCCTCCCCCTACATGTTCCAGCCATGTCCTAATGTGTGGAATGAGCCCAGACCTATTCATCACAACTGCCTCTAAAATCCTGCACTGTCACTCAAAAAGTTGTTACTTCGGGTCCAAAGTGCCGTCATGCACGAGCTTTATATAGAGACTGCAGTTACGCATAAGACCTGAGGTGGCAGTAGTGAGTATGAAAATGGACAACTTGCATCCAGTCCCTTTAAAGAGGGGGTATTATGCTTTTGTCAATCACATAGCACCAGTCTATATCACACTACAATAATGACGAAACCTTCTGTTGGTCTGTAAATGCAGTAAATTAGAATAACTGCCTTGTATAAAATTGCTCTTTCAAAATGGCTGTAGTGAATGTCTTGAAATAGGCCTCTGTCTCTTTCAGAACCTCTGACTCTTTCCGACACGCCCCCTCCACACGCTGTCTGTGGCATCAGTGGGGAGGGGGTTCTGCTGAGGAGCAGTGGTTGGTTACTCGGCTGGTGACGAAAGCTCGGAGGCGTCTCCAGGAGGTGGGGGCGTTCCTAGGAGGACTCAGGCAAACCTATCCCTAAAATGGCCGCCATCAGAGTTTTTACAGATTACTCAAAAATACGTGAATGTGCCAAGGCAACACTTCAGGCATGTTTTTAATGAGGGAATGACATAATAACATGATGTAGAGCTTGAAAAAGTTGATTTTTTTCATAATACCCCCCCTTTAAATTCTTTTTATTTTATTTTTTTGGCATATCTCTTCTTGCAGTCAGGTCTAGGTTCAGCAATACTATGTGCCCAGATGTGCCCAAATCCCATCATCAACACATGACCTTGGTGAAGAATAATTGCAACATTTGATCTTTTGACATTGCAGAAGCTTGTTGAAACAATACCACAGCGAATGTGTGTTGTAATCAAAGCTTAAGGCGGTCCACCCAAATATTAGAGCGTGTGAACTTTTTTTTTTGGAGACCTTTGTAATGTAGCAATACTGTTGAACACATGTTTTTGGAAATTGTTTTTTTTTTAAACAAATTTGCACCATGGCACAAAATTGCTTGACAAACTTTCTAGTTGTCCCATTCCAAGCCTTTTTTTTTTTTCATTTCACAAAATATATGCAATAAAATGATAGAAGATCTGAATTACAATTCCTGAACCATCTTTTTTTTTATTTCAAGATGTCTTCGAGTGAAGGAGTAATTGTTCATCGCTTGTCAAGAGCTGCATTTGTGGGGGGAAAAGCCCATTGTCCCGGTGTGAAAGGTGGGTGTCTGTGAGGAGGTGACTCAATCAAAAGGTGGAGTCGGACAAAGCCCTGTGCTGCTCTGTCCTCTCGTCTCTGTCATTTTAACAAGAAAAGGGTGGTCTTTCGTGACAAGAACACAACTTTTTTTTTGTCAGCGTAGGCCTGATTTATATCTTTAGAGCCACCTTCATAAGATTTCTCCCAGTGCCTAGAATTAAATGCAAGGATGTGAAGAAGGGGTTTTATATTGTAGAACCCTAGTAGCTGTGCCTGAACTGCAGCAAATCGGTTTTACAGTCCTTATGTTGCTTCTGAGTGATTGATTAAAGCTTCATGAATGGAATCAGTGGAACAACAGTTGCCTGAGTGACTTAATTCTGAAGTCATTACGACCATCAGAAATGATACACAGGAGACTTGCTGCATTTACATAGAGGCAATGGTTTGGAACATGTTACCATTTTATGACTTATTAACTTGGATTTATGGCTGTCCATTAACATGTGGATTCATTTGTTCTGTGCAGTGCATGGTATAACACCCAAACTTTACTGTATCTCTTTGTGCGGATTAGGCCAGTGCAACATATCGCCATTCACATCAAGATCATGTCACAAGAAACAACAAAAATAACGCTAATTTTCTTTTTTTCATACAAAGCCGTCTTTATTATTACATTTTTCACAGTCTGACAATTAAACAAGTAGCTTTAGTTTTTTATGTTCATAGTTAAAGATCTAAGTACTAAGTAATTCATGCCCCTAGAGGCCATGAGTGCCACTGCAGGTGGCAGAAAAGACAAAGGGAGAGAGGGATATTGTGCATCCAATTACACAATGGAGATCATTTTTTTTCACTCACACTTGGTTGTAAATACTGTTTAAGTGGCGCTAGCCCGCAGTTAGCTTGGCCCGTTAGCCTGTTAGCTACTTCTTCGTGATTCTATTGGTGTGTATTGGTAACTGCGACCCGTAGGCAGGAAAGCTGCAATTGTGGTTTTCTGGCCGGAGACACCAGGGGGAGATGAAAGACCCCCCCAATCATCCCATTAACACTTGTATTACCCCCAGAGGGACTACGAAAAGGATTTGTTAAGGTAAACAAGTTACTTAGTACTGCTTTAAGGTATTTAAGGAACCGCTGGGCTGAGTTTTCAGTGAAGCCTCTGCAGCCGTCCTCTACTAATTTTTATACATATTTCCCATAGAAACCAGTTTTGCCCAAGAAAGTACTACATCGCCCTACTTTTACAGGCTTTTAATCACATCTTGGTAGTTGTTCGAGACCTTCTTTGCTATGTTGGTGGTTCAGCACAAACAGGTGGCTTGTATCTTTGTAGCCTGGTAAACCACGGCCACTTATTTTCTGCGCGAAAGAAGGTGGGTCTGGTCACACAGGGTAAACAAGTGACTGATTGGCGGCTGAGGTCGAACCCATCACAACCGTCACAGGGAGTTAACAGGGTTACGTCAATCGCTGCGCCACTATGTTGTCGTTCTATCAACAGTGACAAGCATAGAAGTTATGAGCCAAAACTAATCATGGTTGAAGGAGTCGAGGATTTTGCCTCCGCGCTCTCGTCAGTTTATATTCAGTTCATATTTTGTGAAGTGGACGACAGCTGTCCTCACGTCCGCTAATTGCTGATTGGTTTATTTCATTGTGTGCGTTAGGCCCGCCTGTTCACACTGCTCCAATTGCTCCATTACCAGACTAACCTCTCTGCATTGAATGGACAGGGCATAGTATGGCAAGCAGGGCTGCCTTTGTGTCCATTTTTAGGACCGAGGATGTGGTGATGTTTTGTAGTTAGTTAGCATCAAGTGGTGGAAGCAGGAACTTTGAGCTTTCCAGTTAGCAGGCATTTATCGATCTTTTTCAGGTGGTGAAACCATGTGACAGGTCAGTGATACGGACAGAGAATAACAAACACCGGTGCGGGATTAAGGACACAATTGAAATTCGGAAACATGCCCCCAGGACAGTAAACTGGGATGTGGGGGCTTTTTTGCTTTCACACACCTAGGACCCTACACTGAAGGAGTTGAATTGCAGACAGTGCTGTTGTCTTTCACCGGGTGAAAACAGCCCAAAATTTGAGCAAAAGTATGAATACTACTAATCAAATATTACTCCAATTAAAGTAAAGGTTACTCTGTCATCTTATTGGCACTGAAGTATTTGCTTACCTAAATACTAAAGTGTTCAAAGTCGAAAGTTGAAATCTGGTATGAAAAGTGGTATGAAAAATTATTATGTGGCTTCAAAGAGAAAATAAATGTCAAAATTCCCCTTCTGTGCAGCAACACAACGTGGACAAAACTCCTTCCCTGTTGTGAATCAGTGGCATTTTGCCATTACATCTGAACAGTGCCACCATGACGTCATGCATATTAATAAATGATGTGCATATTTATGAGGCTGCAGTGCTTCATTGCTTTCACAGACTACATAAGCTTATAATGGTCAAGAATACAGTCAGAATAATGCCATTATTTACTATCCCGATGGCCTGTAGGAAATCTAAACTTTCTCTAATTATTCAAAAACTACTTTAACAAATGCTGAATTATGAATATAGTTTCTACTAAATAAAGAAACAAAGACATGGGGAGGAGCAAAGTGGTTCAACAGCCCATAAATACATAAAAAAAACGGAGAATGCTAACTGGATGCTACATGTTAGCATCGGGCTAATGCTAACGGTTAGCTAGCGCTAGCTAGCAATTGCAACTGCCGTTTTTTCACTTCTACAGAACAATCTGCTGTGAGAATATATCCATATGGGCCCGATTTACACTTGACTTTATTTGTATGTGATAAATAAGTTCATATTCCACCAGAAAATGGCTAAAAAGAGTGAAAAAGTGTGTTTCCCAAAAGATTGATATTTTCCCCCTCGGCGAAGCCACGCCCCCTTCAATGACGAGTTGCCGTCTGTATCTATACAGAATACGCAGAAATATCAACTTTTTTTTTTTTTTACAAAAATAGTTGCATAGTGCACCTTTAATGCTAGTTTTAATAATCATAAATACGATTAACTGGTTGATTCAGTACTTTTGGGAACAAGATTGTGATTTTTGTGTGTATTTAAATTTCCGGCTCATTTTCAGAGAGTAATTGAGGCTCATTCACTTATTTTAGAAAATGATATTTTCCACATGAAAATAAATGTAAAGCATACAAATATATGGTGCATGTAGTATACAGATCAATTATCCCATATGTTTCTTTAAAGAAGATTGTGATATACAGTAGGGCTGGGACAATACACTTTTGTCACAATCCGATACTTATCACGATACTCAGTGGCCGATCTCATACATATTGCGGTACAGTAAGCAATTCTGATATGTTTATCCTATAATGTGAAAAACAAACAGTCATGTGTCCAAAATGTATAAACCAAACACTATTTGACATTTATTGAAGTATTAAGATTGAAAATTAAAGAAAAACACAAAATGGAGCATAGGACTGTATAACTGTAACTAGACTGCATGATACAAAGGCCTCCAAACACAAGTATTGAAAGTATTGCGATACTTGATGAACTATTGATACTTGGTTTTGCAGCAAAAAACTACTGCAATCCGATCCAATATTTCGTCCAAGCCCTAATGTACAGTATCGCAGGCTATTATGTGCAGTATATCGTTGATCGCAGTATCAATATATCATGAAGTTGTCATTATCGTGAGCCATGTATTGCGTATCGTATCATATCGAATCGTGAGGTACCCGGAGGTTCACACCACTGATGGCAACACGAACAACGGCCGTCTGTGCTGGGTCCAGAATCTCTCCATGCGTCCGTGTGAGCGCTCCCTGTGCAGCCTCACTGTCGAGCTGTGGCTGGCTCCACGCTCTGACCCCGGGTCCGCGCGCTGGTCAATGGCGTTTGTCTGTGGTTTGTTATTAGCAGCGCAGACCTGTTCGCATTAGCGACGTTTGGGGTCGAGAGGTCACTGGGACAGGCTCTCCGACACCTGGGGTCAAAGTTCATCACTCGCTCAGCCATTAGCGCCAAAATCTGGGTTATTTGCTGCGTGCTATGACAGGAGACTAAAGGCTTTTGAGTGGATAGAGCGAGTTTGGTTTTTGTTACTTACATTCTAATCTGCTTAGCACACTTGCCTGACTGTGCGTGTATTTGCATAACAGGACATTTTGTGAAGAAGTTTTTCTTTGTTAGCAAAATCAAAAACACACTCCAAATTTGTGTAATTAGCAAAACACTGCAAATATTTGGTCCTCAGTAATAAGGCCTCCATGGGCCCTTATTATGCAACGCTTTTTCATTTTTCATTTTTTCATTTTATTTATTTATTTCATTCAAAAGTGATGTTATGCAATCACAATTTAAACCGCCAAGCCAACGCTGTATGAATGAAACGGAGCAGAGGAGAAGAACAAGTCTTATAATATCTGCCCCTTTTGTTACTTGACACTTTACACTTCACACTGTTGTCCTTTGGAAAATGGTATGTATCTATGTCTACATACATATATTTACAGTTTTTAATCTCTCCAAACATGTTCTGAATCGCATGTACTCTTTGCACTTGGTAATTATAGTTTCAGGCTTCTCAGATGTTAAAGGCACATTGCTTAACATTTTAGATTATAATGGATTGAAGGAACGGATGGAATGGATTTGGATGAGACCCTAACCTATTTAAATCTCATGTTTGGCTGCCTTCAGTCAATATGTCAATAGAGACATCCCCGCTCTCAGTAACGTTTTAAAACATATGCACTGTGAGCTGACCAATAACTACTGTATGTGTTACGACAAATCGCAAATTCTTTAATGAAACTCTGGTACTGACTGTACACAGAGATGGTTGTTTGCCAAACTTGCCGTCTGCCTTTCTGATCTCTCCAAGGTTTATTGAAAAGCACTCCAGATTCCTGTCCAGATTCAAATCAGTGATGCTGAAGTGAGCTATAGTCTCTTATTTATTCAGCAGGCTCTTCCAGCTGAAAAACGCTACGTAGCAAACAATTGGTAAATGTGATTTCATTGGCTGATTTCGTCACACACACATCGTCTGCTCCACTTGTTTTACATTTAGAAACCAGTCCAAAAAAAAAAGTTTGTGAGAAATGTGTAAATTGAGGGTGTTAGGTCAGAAAAATGTGTCGACGGTGGCATTTTGATGGGGGTAATTTTGGGCTGACAGGGCGCAGGACGTTCATGAATCACGGGGTGTCAGGAGGGAGCTGGAGATGGAGGGGCGCTCTTTGTTGGGCTGACAGCGGCTGAAGGCGGAGGCTGCTGGGGGTCAAGTGTGACACCTCATTAGGACCGTGTTGATTTAGTGCGGCCGCAGCGCAACAGACCTCGTCCCACAGGACCAGGCCGAGGGGGTGGGGAGAGCGAGCTCTGGCACAGGATTAGGGAGAATCATACAAGCAATATGCTATAACTACTTTGATTCGCGGTATGATCGTCCATATTTAAATGGCCCTTTTGGGAGCATACAAATCAAATTGACTGACTAGGCTTGTATCACCACAAGTTGTAGACCGTGTTACTAGGACAGGAAGAGTTATAGTGTAGTGCTTTATCTAGTTGTAGGGCTTTGGCTTTTCTGAATGTGGTCACTTGTGCTTTTCTGACATTTTTGGATTAAAATCCCCAGTTTCTGCCTGTATTTAATCGCTCATTCTTAGACTACGTTGGAGAAAATGAGACTGTGGGGGTTGGCTCTATTAATGTGAAACACTGATTCATGTATTGATTTGGGTTAAGGTTAAGGTGCATTTTATTGTCCCCGTAGGGAGATCGGTCCTCTGCATTTGACCCATCCTTCGATACCGCGAGGGCAACCTGATTTAGCTTTTGCTTCATGTCAAGTATCTCCAACCCCGGGGTCATGTTTGTCTTGACTTGGCGCTGGCACAAAGAGGACATTGGCTTGTGAGTTGGTTTGCAGAAATACGCATACTGTTGTAAGTGATCGTTATTTGCAAGACAATAATATTTTTCCCAGTTGCCCATGTCGATTCTTTAGGAAGTCATTTTCTTTTTAGATTTGGGTTCATCATTATGCCATTTTATCATTCCATATCATTGTAGAGCAGGCAATGTGACCACCTTCTCCCTCTGAATTTTGATCAGAAACATCATCAGCTCAGCAGCTTTTGTTTTTCATTTCATAAATTGATGTGTGCAGCGTGTGTCGTGTATATTTATAGTGTTGTAGTCGACGGCCTCTCGGAGTGAACCCCGGCGCCCCTGACAGGCCAAAACTGACCTCTCACCTCTGATCCTTTGATTTGAAGTTGTTTTCACTAATGTCACGATTACGTCTGACGCTGTGCAGAGGCGCACAGGCTCACGTGCAAGCGATTAGGGTTTCAGCCAAACAAACGGAATGGGTTATTTTAATAAATGTCTTATTGTCTCTTTGTCAATATAGCTGTATATATTTTAAATCTGTAAAGTAGTGATTTGATTTATTATTTTTGAAAAGAGTGTAGCTCGTCTTTGTGTGCGCACTGGCAGATTACCAAGCTCCATTGACTTGGGCCTTTAGTTTGACTGCCCTCATATGGCCATTTTCTTATATTACAGCTGAAGCTCTTCTTAAAAGCAAATATTCTAATGGTTGTTCGCTTGTTTTAAAACACTGATGCGCAAACGCTGACTATGCATATAACCAGCGCGGCTTCATCAATCTTCATTTAGTTAGGTGTGGTATAATTAATGCTCTCAGCTGCGCTCTTCATCTGCATGTCATTCTGCGAGTGGTGAGAAAATGGTAATGTTTCGAATGCAAACAAAAGACATTTCCTCGTGCCCTCCCGCGCGAACACATCAGACATGCTGAAATCCAACATGATAGAAGGCTCTCAGTGAAATTAGCAGAATACATGAATAATGACTCAGTCTAAATATGCAGAGATGGGTATTCATCACTCCGTAACGGCATTAGGCAGCAGTTTTTCGGCAGTGATTGAAATACACCTGATTTGCATGGAGGCAGATGGGTGACGTAATCAAAGAAAACGCTGCATGCATTTTTAGTATCAGTGGGGCAAACGAATTATCCAACTGAATGATCCGTTGAAATAATCAAGTGCCTCATGGTGTTGTGGCTTATTATGTCATGAAATGTGGCTATTTAAGTTTACATAAGTTTTCCAGTTGGAGAGTAGCCTGTTTATAAGAATAATAGCTTGGATTTATATTGCACTTAACAAGTTTTTTCAAAGCGCTACAGTAGGTCGTCATTCATTCAATGCCCACGCACAGTATTGGTAAACCACTGAGCCGCAGCTGCGCACTCGATGCCGGACGAAAACAGGGCTGTGCTGTAAAGAAAAACAATACATTCGGCCTTTTGTCCAAAATACAAGCTAGATTTGGACACGGACAATTAGCGTCAGTTGTTGAGTAAGCAGAAATGGACCTGGCAGTTATTACAGCCCAATGGAAGACTGTAACAGTGACATCGTATAAACTACTGCCTGCATCGTTGTTGAAACAATAACTCGCTGTACACTGTTCGGATTTGGTTTGAACGTAGTAATAGCAGTCGCTAATGCCGATGGAGCTTCTGCCATCTTGAATAGGAGCGAGAGAGAGGGAGGCTGAGAGATTAACTCCACTGCTCTCAGTGAGAGGCCCAATATTGTTCTGTGCTGGGCAGAGGCAGAGGAGGGGCAGCAGAGGAGGGAAGAAAACCCTGTTCACAGAAATGAACTTGATGATCCGGAGGGACGGGGCAGGGGGAGGACTACAGCTTCTTACTCCTGGTCATCAGCGCTGTGTCAACACAAACCCCACCCCGCCCACCCCACCCCCCACCCCCCAAAAACTGCCCCGGTCACTTCCACTCACCACTGCTCTGGGATTTACATGTTTTACATCCACTTCAAGTTTGGAGATTAGTTTCAATATTTATCTCGGATTATCTATCATACTCGTGTTCTGTATTTGTTTTTATTTGTGTGATTTTTTTCTTTTTTGAATCTTCGCAGTCACTACAAACATGTGACTATCATTATCAGCTGGTCATTTGGAACCGTGTTGACCATAGTACGATCACATTGTCCGTTTCAGGTGATGCAGTATTTATACTTTGAGTTTCATGTGTATTACAATATTTGGTAAATGTACACAAATTAGCTCCTGTTCAAGGATATCATTAACCTCTTAACTCCCACTTTAACCGAGCACATTTTCTCCAGTTCGACTTTACCCAAATCTAAAAGCGTCAAAATAGCAACGAAAAGTGATGAAAAAGCTACAAAAACACAAAAAAGTAGTCGACTTAAAAGCAACAAAAACGACGGAAAAGTGGCGACAACCTGAGGAAAAATACATTTCATTTCATTTATTTCAAGGATAGCCCCGTTGTGATGAACCATCTCTTTTTCAAAATAGAGATCAGTTTTATAGGTCTTAGCTTTCAAATGAGGCATCACACTAGTCTGTAGGCTGTGAACTCCAGTCGAGAAGCGTTTAGCTTTGGGTAAGGCTGAACTGAAGAAAATGTGCTTGGTTAAAGCAGTACTAAGTAACGTGTTTACTTTAATAAATCCTTTCCGTAGTCCCTGTGGGGGTAATACAAGTGTTTATGGGATGATTGGAGGGTCTTTCATCTCCCCCTGGTGTCTCTGGACAGAAAACCATGTTTGCAACTTGTCTGCCACCGGTCCGGAGAAAGCAATACACACTAGTGGAATCACGAAGAAGAAGCTAACATGCTAACGGGCAAAGCTAACTGCGGGCAAACGTCACTTTAAACAGTATTTACAGCCAAGTTTGAGTGAAAAAAAATATTTCCAGTGTATAATTGGATGCACAGTAACCCTCTCTCCCATCACCTTTCCTGTCAGCGTAGTATTTACTCTCCAAGACAATTAAAAAGTTAAAAAATCGTAACTTGCTACTACACCTGCAGTTGCGCTTATGGCCTCTAGGGGGAAGAGTTACTTAGTACTGCTTTAAGGCGGGGGTTAAGGGGTTAAGCACACAATGCTTCATATTAAAGCTGGGGTACCCGATTTTTCCTGTTCAAACTGTGATTTATTTCATTTTGGCCCAAACTCGTCAATCACAACATCCGAATTGTTCAAGCAAATTAATTATATGCACGTTCCAAGCCCACGAACTGCTTTGAGTGGCGTTCATGTCGAGCAGGGAGGACCAGCCCAAAATAAATTGCACTAATTTAGATTTTACTTCCATCTTCCATGGCTCAATAAACATTTAGGTGAAGACAATGCAACTTCTCTTTTTGCTGTTTTTACCACCTCCTCTGTGGCGCAAAAAAATACATTTACACTACAACAACACAAAGTCGGGTTCCCCCAGCTTTAAGACCCAGATATCATCTTGTGCGCGCCCTTAATTGGTTACTGTCCGTTTAAACGTGGACAGGGGAGGCGTGGGGGGTGGGGGGCTTGGGGACGGCGGGCGTGCTGACCCCCCCTCCACCTCGAGGCTGTTTGAGAGTTTGCCATGTGAACTATGGAGACCCCACAGTGCCTTTCACTCACCACTCCGGCCTCAAAGAAACAACTCAACCTCAGTGCTTTTTATTGGCTAGCACAGTAACCAACCGCATCTCTCTCAATTATGGCGCAGTCATTACAGCCAAGTCCAGCAATTCACTCAAACGGACAAGACCTTTAGGAACAGCTTCTTCTCTCCATTACGTGACAATTAGGCTTGGACAAAAACACCCAATATTTGAGGCTCACGGACACTTAGAAACTATATAAGACAGCAGCAAGAAGAGCAGCATCAATAATGTGACTGGACATTGTATATTCACTGATTTAGCACTTGCAAATATTCTCAAAATGCCCAAAAACCTGCTTTGAACCATTGTGTTCAGTGCCTGCGTAGTTACAGTCATGGGCATTCTTTCATCCATTGGACAGTGTATGAATGGGTCCCTCCTCTCAAAACTGCCCAGGGACCAAGTCAGACAAAAAGGTGTTACTGATTACTGTGTCCAGCAATTTAAGCCATTGAGCACTGCCCCCAATTCACCTTCTTTCTTAACTTTATGGCCATAATTGCCATAAAGCTCCTTATAAGACCTCCCAGCCCCCAGAGCGCCCTTTCTCAGTGCTTTTGTAACACTCTCAATATTGCCATTGTACTGTACTCTCATCCACAAGTGCATTCACACAATAGTTTGTCTTGGCTTAATGTAGTGGGGTCACAGTTCATCATGTTAGCTGTCTTCAAGCTTTGAACGTGCCATTCAGCTCTTAAGCATTTCGTGTCCAACTTGGACAACTTCTTCTTTAAGCAGCGTGACAATAAAAGCATCCATCACCTCCCCCTGTCTTTGTGTAGAGGCTTTGACTGATGACGGCTATGGCACTTGTGTAGCCGCAGCCCGGACTGTGTGAATGTTTGTTTATGTGGAGTGAGGATTTGTCAAAAGGTTTATGTCATTGCTGGCATCAGGCTCCTGGGGCTGGCACTGGGTGGGCTTTGTGTGCTTGTGTCTTTCTCACTCTCATTTGTTCCCTATTGATTGTCTAAATTAGGTTGATGAGAGGCCCTCCTATCAGGTGCCATATTAATTGGGTCAGCTTGGATTTTACAGGAAATCCAAATAATTACCGACCCAAAGCGCAACACTAAAGCTTTGTTCCTCAAACTCTATCCACCCCATCCGTAATCGGCCACATCCACTGCCTTTACTCTCACTCTGTGAAATCCCTCGTCACAGGTGCTTCCTGATATATCAGAGGCTGGGGAGGGCTCACCTGTTTGTCCCCCTTCTTCCTTTTTGTGGAGGGCGGGTGCGGTGTTTCAGTGACACCTGTTCTGTCCCTCTGGAAGAGCAGGACTTTTGCCTACACTACAAAAAGTAAATATCAAGCATTGGCTTAAATGACTGGAATTGAGGAAATGTATCTTGTTTTGAGCGGTTTTAGACACTTTTCCTGATCGGACCAAGTTTACTTTGCTTGTTTGAGGACATTTCAGACCAGTTCTAAGGTAAATCTAGCTTGAAATAAGGAAGTAAAATTGCCAATGAGATAAGACCAATTTTCTTACCCCCATTGGCAAAGAAAATGACCTGAAGTAAGGACGAAATGTATCGAAACGAGTCAGAAACATCTCGGAACAAGTGAAATAATCTAGGACAAATGCCCAAGAACTTCTTAACTAGTCAAAACAACTAAAATTTGGATTATTATGCTCAAATTGAGATGTTTATACTGATCTAGTTAAATACTTTTTGCAGTGTATGTAAGATGGTTCTTTTCGTAAGACCTGCCTTACTTGTTTTGATCACTTGTGGGATTGAAGTGAACTAGAAAAGCAGGTAAACAAACCGTCTGTCTTACTAAAGGCACCATCTTCAATCATTTTACCTAAGAAGACAGTGTGGACCTTTTCCAAAGAAGACTTAAGCCTGCTCTGCCGTGTGTCCTCTCTCGTCAGCCTAAAACATGCACAGTGGACTAATCCCTCAGCAGGCTACTCCTAACCAGGCCCCATGTTCAGGATCCCAAGAGGGTCCCCTTGTTCTTCACTGAAGCCCCATTGCCCCTGTCAATTGGTCCAGTAACACTGACGGATTGGTCAAATGCTTGGATTAAATGTCTATGCCGGGACGATGAAATATGCTCTATGTTGTAACACCTGTGTCTTTCTGTAAAGAAAACACTCACAAGTTCCATAAGCTAAATAAATGATTTATTGTACAAAAGAAAATGACAGTAAACAAACAAAAGGCAAACATAACAAGAGAACAGTTACTTATGAACCATCAAACTACAAAGTTGGGTGATTTTTAAAGTACACCAAAAATGGAGGAATGGAATGTGAGAAAACACTAGAAGCGGTGAACCTGTCCAAAACAGCATAAATGTCATCATTTGGGTATTTACATAGAGATCTCTTACTCTCATATATTTATATGAAAACATTAAAATTAAAAGTTTTACTTCTTCAATAGCTTTAACCATAGTCGAAGCCATAACTGCAAGCACGGCTAATCGGTATCTCTTCAAGCGCACACATTACCAGAGCTGCTACCATCAGTCACTCTGTAACGACCTGAACCTGAGCATCGGGACCCTGTGCTTTCTACCTCTTCAGGGGAGGGGCTTCTATCAGTTTAATGTTTGAGGATGTTCAAAGCAAAGGTTTTCAGAAGGCTGAAGTGAGGTAGACAGACTTTGAAATGCATTGTATTTATAACAATAAATAGACAAATGACCAGCTGAGCTTTCTTCCAACCAGCATTCCTCCCAATTGAAATATTCTAGCTTCTTTTCCTGCAATCACAAAAAGGTACAGCATACATGTCCCCCTCTACTTTGGTACACCTCCCATTCACACATGGCTGCTATCACTTAAAAAATAAACACACATAAAGGCAAAAACATGTCAATGAAAGTCAACAGGACGCATCTCTCTATAACATGGTACACATTAAAGTTATTTTTGAAGGGCCATTTCTAGTTAAAGCATTCTCACTGATCCACATAATGTCTCTCTCTTCAGCCTCATAGGCCACTGCTCCAGGAGTGTCAGTGTATATGGACAGGCCCCCGCTTCAGACAAAAGCCCAGAAAGCATGATGGTATCAAGAAGTTCTAGAGCAGTGGTTCTCAAAGGGTGGTGCGCAAGCTTTTTCTAATGGTCAAAAATAAAATATTATATTGGGAAACGGACCAAATTAGGTCTTGATTTAGACCTGTGTCGAATTTAGTTCTGTTGTGTTCAGTCCTCAGTCATGTCCTGTCATGTTCAGCCCTGGGTTAGGCCCGAGTGTCAATTTTGTCAACTAGAATATTTTTAGTCAAAGTAATATTTTGCAGACTACAGTTAGATTACAACTAAAATAAGTTAGTTGATGAGTTGATGAGGCTAAAACTGCGACTTCAGTGTCCTGTGGGTGGGAGCAGTACAAGATGGATTCTTGTGTGTTTGTGTGTGGACTCACAAATACCACCAGAATTCAGGTTGCAGAGAAGGTTGTGCTTTGTCCGTGTGGGAGAATATGAAAATCTAAAAAATATTTTAATCAATATAATAATATAAAAAACTTGACTGAATTAATTTTAGATTTAGCTGACTTAAGTTACATTACATTTTAGTTGACCTGAAGTAGATTACAACTAAAAAGAATTCTAGACCAAAAAAAGTTTGGGGTCAAAATTGGGCTAAACCCGGGTTGGGCCCAGTTTAGTCCCGGGTTGGGCCCAATCAGTCCCGGGTTAAGCCCAGTTCAGTCCCCGGTTAGGCCCAATCAGTCCCGGGTTAAGCCCAGTTCAGTCCCCGGTTAGGCCCAGTTCAGTCCCCGGTTAGGCCCAGTTCAGTCCCCGGTTAGGCCCAGTTCAGTCCCCGGTTAGGCCCAGTTCAGTCCTGGGTTAGTCCTGTGTACAGTCTTTTTGCCCTCTGCTCTTCAGCTTAGGCTTGGTCTGGTCCTGTTTGACCAGGGTTTTGGTTTAGGACTGTTTTATTATGGGATGTTAATTGCAGACTGGTCGTTTGAAGAGACATCCAGTCCTTGACTGTTTATCATTGGTTCAGTCATGCTTTTGTTTTGGTTTAGGCTCATTTTATTCCTGTGATTCTTGGAATTGGACCTGGTCTAGTGCTTGTTAAGGCTGTAATGTGTGTGTGGTGTGTTGGAGTTTGTTTTGGTTTAAGATTGAATTCAGTATCATAATTTGGGGTTTGGCCTTAGGTTATTTATAATTTTAAGACATCTTAGTTTATTGAATATGTTTCTTTAAAAAAAAAAAGTCAAAACTAGCTGTGGTGAATTGAGTTTAAGAACCACTGCTCTAGTTTGAATTTATCAACATAAGCTAGTTTCTTATCCTATACTGTACAAGCTCTCTTGTGCTTGGTCAAACACAGACAACAACACTTTTCTCCTCACGCCTTAAACGTCCCATAGTGCAAAATTTATTGTTGGTAAGGTAGAGTGCCCCAAAAGGTTTTGTACCCTTTTTTTAATATATACATATATCATTTATATATAATGTCAGAAGGCTCTTCCTTGATCCAACAGCATAGTGCTTTCGTTTTACAACAAAAGGATATCTTTGCTTCAATATCCAGGAGACAAAAACAGACATTTACTAATCTACCATTCAAGCACTAACAATATTTTTATGATCACGGATAGTTGAGGCGACGATGCACGGAAGTTGAAATGCAAAAACATATGCGGCTTACAATAATTTTTTTTACTATCCAAACAAAGATTTTGTTTCTATCTTTAGCAGAGCTAGAGCAAGTTTTAGATTTTCCTTGCATTTTTGTTTATTCTTGTGCTTATCCAAGAACATGTCTTTTGCCCAGTACTGCATTTCTTATGTTTAAAAGTTTACATTGATATTGACATATAGACATCTTTATAGCAGCAAGTCCAACATGTTAGTGTTAATGTTTTCTTTTGTTAATGCAAACCATGACGGAGGATTCCCACACATCCTGGAGCCAATAAACTGTGCATTGTCAGAATGGCACAATGCTGACTTTGAAATGGATGGCGGATAAGTAGCATAACCTCTGCCTTTTCTTTCCAGAGTTTTACAAGTCTACAAATAAAAGAAGATCAAAGTAAGCGTGAAAGGATTTTGTAGGCGCTAGAGAATGTCACACATGGGTGCGATTCATTAATAGTGGCTCTAGGTTTGGTTTTGAATCTCCGTTAGGGCTCTATAACAGATTGCTAACATCTGTTTCTGAAGTAAATGCAGTTTTTCTTTTTTTGGTAATGTGACTCTATATTGTGTCCCCTTTTGAAAAGATTTTCTTGGCTGTTGTGATAATGCATCAAGTAAAATCTGACAAATAATTAAAATAATTTATTTGTCAGATTGAAATTATGTTCAAAATATTGTTAATGCTCCTCATAACTCTCTCCTTATCTCCATTCACAAACCTGGACATTTCACAAAGGAACAATTTAAAAACATCTTTAAAAAAGAACACAAACTAACACAGAAACATAGTTTAGTCCCATTTATCGTTTGACGAGCCTGCTCCACATCTCTTCTTTCAAAAATGTACTGTTTCCCATCAGTGATTCATATTTCCTTTAGATTTTTACACGTGTTGAATCAATACTGAGCAGTATGAAAAACAGTGACATGTTTTTATGTGACTGAGCAGAAAGTGAGATCTGGTGCGGAGTTGTGGTGCCAGGGTTTTGGTGGCAATGCAATGATGACTGTACGTAGTGTCTGTGAGCCTAAGAGCAGCCACACCGATCCACCACCATCCCCGGGATCTTCCCGTGGATAATCTGTTGCTTGTCATTGAAATAGAGCATGTTAATAGGGGACATCTTGGTGGGCGTACAGCACGGGCCCGCCGACCCCCGGGGGTTGGCGTGCTGCACCAGGTGTGTGTGTGGATATTTCTGCATGAACATATACTCGCACTGGCCCGAGCAGTAGTTGGCTTTGTAGCGTTTAGGTGCGATGATCCAGTCCCAGCCAAAGGCCTCGAAGTCCACGGTCAGAGGGTAACGGCAGCAGCGCGATTCAGTGGAGTGTTCGTCGCAGTCCAGACCCAGGTTTCTCCGAGAGCGTTTGGTCGTCTCCAAAACTTTCACCTCCAGAAACGGCTGCTAGAAACAGGGGGGAGCATGCAGAAAGAGGTGGTTATATGAGAAACCTGGTGACAGCAGAGACATTGTTTGAACCAACACAGGTTAGGTACATTATGTACAATTTGCACTCGCCAAAGCCTTTACAAAACAGCTATGAAAAAAGCCCCATAACTGATGTTAACATGTTCCTTTAGACCAGAGGTGTCCTTTACGAGAGGTTAAAACGTTCCCCAGTCCTTTTTTTAGGTTTGGAACATTACAATAAACATAACAATAAAATGAGGAATCAATAAACTTGCAGTTAAAATTACCATCCCTGGAAATGTGTGCAAACCCTCTGTGGGTACCCCTGCCTTAGACCTTGTTTTGTTCCTAAAACCTTGGTTCATTTGATGTTGTTGTTTGAGCCCTTTTTTCCACCTCATGCTTGAGTGATTTGAGCTCGGTTTGCTCCATAACCCTCAGGGTCATCTGGAGGCCATCGACTTAACCTTTAGGCAAAGCACGTG
Organism: Gobius niger; assembly: GCF_951799975.1. Taxonomy (NCBI): domain Eukaryota; kingdom Metazoa; phylum Chordata; class Actinopteri; order Gobiiformes; family Gobiidae; genus Gobius; species Gobius niger. Next base: position 10,532,179 of record NC_136875.1, read on the forward strand.
AATCAAATATTTTAGTCCATGGTGTTTGTTTTAGAAAGCCTTCCCTCCCCACAGTGGGTCCAGCTGGGCTCTGGGATGGTCAGGCGTGACGCACTGAAAGAAGAAAATGCTCCAAGAGGCCAGTGAGGTGATGCAGTGTCCGCTCGGCTCAAGGACTTATGCTCCCACTTCTCTGCAGCTTGTGTTTTGTTTTATTTTTGTACATGAGCATGTTTTTGATCCTCTCCCTTTTCCGCTCTGGAATAATATCCAGCACCGCTGCGAACACAGGAGGCAGCGATTTATTGGCTAAGGCCAGATCTGACCTCTGGTGCGTGTTGTGGAGATCTGACCCTCACAGCCACTTAGTAAATATTTGGTGTTTCCCAACTGGATGAGTGGCCTACATAAATCAGTGAGATGTTGGATTAATGCTTGATTTCTGTGTGAACTCTACCAAGACCATCCACAAGAGGATAAACAGCAGGGATGTGGTCAGTGGATTGTATAAGTAGCACCTACTGCACTAAAATCTGGTGATTTCCAGAGAGTTACTGAATGTCTGAACACTATAACAAAGTTATCCAAAGTAAAGGTCCTCTATATCAGGGGTTTGCAAAATGTTCAGGCCGCGACCTCCCAAAATTTCCAAAGCAAGACCCCACTGTTTTCAGTGTTCATAATAATATCAGCAAAACGTTAAAAATCTGTTTTAATAATGTGGATTTCCATTGCTTACTTTGCAAGTTGACCTTTATTCATGAATGCTGCTTTCAATAACAAATGTTATTAAATATAGAGCAAACATCTGTCTTTTTTATGTCTTGAAATCATCTTGAAATCACTCAGTACCTCGCTACACCCTGGAGGGTCTCGACCCCCGCTTTGGAAGCCACTGATCTATATTTTGCATTATTGAAGCTTTTTTGAAGTGAAGCAGTTTAAATAAGGTTGAAAACAGTCACTTCTTGCTGTTGGCAGAACAGGCTTCCATTTGTGTGGAATATTAGTTCTTGGATGAACAAATATGTTATCATACAGCTTCACAGAGATTTGTCCGCTTCTGTCTTCTCCCTGACCCTCCCGCGCCCTTTGTTCACCCCCGGGACAGGTCTGAGTCCTTACCAGCCCCTCCTCTCCGGAGTGCAGCGAGGTAACGGCCAGGTCATTGCCGCTCTCGTCGAAGGCGTTGATGTCGATGCCCCAGTTGGTGTGCGGCTGCTTGAACCAGTTCTGCAGCACGTGTTTGAAGTCGATGCTCTGCCAGTGGCCCACGCGGGAGTTCAGCTCGATCTTGAGCGAGCGGATGCGGATGTGGCGACTGCCCTGTTCTGTCACAGGCTTCAGGCGCAGGATCTGCAGGTAGACGGTGGAGGTTTGCTGCAGCGGCCGCAGGTACACCCACAGCTGCGCCTTCAGCACTTTCGTGAACATGAGTTTGGGGCTGAACTTGAAGAAGCAGCAGCTGGGCTTTCCGTTCACCTGCACCAAAGACTCCGCTGTGAAGGACAAAGAGATCATGTTCACATCATGGTACTTTATCACCTCAATTCTTTCAGCATTAGGCCCACTGTTTATTCAGATTAAAAGCAAAGGGAAATCCCACTTTAATATACAATGTATGCTTCACACATGGTAGCAAATATGTTACAACAAATAAATCAAGAACATAATTTAAATTCTCAATCAGAATAAATTCTACTGATTTTAATAAATAATGAGGCATAGTGGGGAATGTTTTGAACTTTTACAGGTGCTTTTAGAGTTCTCCAGAATATAATAGTAGCTATAGTAGCTATAGTAGCGACCAGTGCCCTGGGGTAGACTGACGGAAGCAAGGAGGAAAAGCTGCACAATCTGACCCCCACCAGGCGGTGATAAAAATTCAGTTGTACTTTTATTTAACAGGGGCTGCTCAAATGATGCCAACAATAAAATTGAGTAGGTGAGTTTACAGACAGACACTTTGTGGATTGACTTTAAGTGCCATAACCTTCTAGACCTCTATCTGTTATCGCCTGCACACATGCACTGCTTATTTGGCTCATTTATTCAGGTTACTTTTGTGATTACATCAAAGTTTGGGAAACACTTAATTTCCATATTAAAATGGGGATCAGTTATGGTGATCAGTGGCCAGATGGTAACCTCAGATTCCCAAGGGTCAATCGCAATAAAAACGGTCTATTCATACATTACTCGCACCAAATGGAAACAACTTTTTATTAGCTGCCCCTATCAGTAAAACATAAATCTATGTGGCTTTGTAAATCCCCAAAATTGGCTGATTTATTCGTGTCATGATCCAGGGATCTTCACTTTATTTGTGCCACATGTCAAACCCTCTACATTTACATAGCCATCCATCTGATATAATGACACTGCATTCATAAATCCATTTCCATGTAAAGCATTCATTTATTAAAGCTAATTTATTCTGCATCAAACCAGAATAATAATGCGGGAGCTGAGTAGAATAGAAAGTCTAATCTGAGAATTTCCTCCGTGCATATCTCACAAACACAGATTTGGACATGTGCTGTGATGTCACGGTCTGTTTGCCTCCCAAAAAGGCAAGAAAACAGCATGGACCTGTCAATCATTGGTAAATCTGGGGTTGCTCAGGCAACCTGCAAATGCTTCCTGGGTCAAAAGGTCATTTGGCACCTCAGCCTAGTTAAGAAATGGGATCAGGGGTCAAAAGCGTCAGGCTCTTTACATCTCTGGAGCTGGGGAGGGGCCGCCCTAACAGCCAGATGAGTTGGAAGGTCAAGGTCGAGCCTATAGCAATGGTAATATGTCTTTCTTCACAACTCCCCCTTTTGGTTTGAGATGATCTCTGAGGCAGTGCTCAATAGACCACAGTTTGTTTTTGTTTTGTGTAGGGAGGATATGGTCCGGCCATTGACCAACTACATCAAACTCCACTGATTAGGGCAAAAGATGAGCTCTGGTAGCAGAGTTTCAGTATGAGCAAGCTTGAGGAACTGAACTGTGAGACAGCATCAAACTACTGTTGCCTGCATGTCTAGAGTTTACAATATCAGAAGGTTTCCTTCATGATTTGCCCATCATTCGTGACCTGTGAATCTTTCTCCACACCTTGACTCAGCATCCTGGCACCAGCTGCAAGCCTGGCACAGCCGGGCTCCTTACTGTAGTGACGTGGAGTGTGTTGGCTCAGTTTAATTTAAGTAACCCACATGGCCCGAGCAAGGTGACATGAAAAGCCGAGGTTATGTAAATAGTCCATGCATAACAAACACAAACATAGTATTTAGATGATTAGTTTAGATTTAAGGGAGAGCAGAATCAAACGAATCATGGTCATCTTGTGCCATCAGCCTGATTGTTTGGAATAAGAGAAGGGACCTTTGACATTGAGAGAGCTGTGCATGTTCTTCTTCTTCTGACTTTTGAACCGAACCAGGGAAAACGTGAAACACATAAAAACAGAAGGCTCTTTTTTAAATCACCCCTTTGTGATATCTTTGTTTACAGCTCTCTTCTCTTGGTCATCCCTTCCCTCTTCATGGGGCTCCCCAGGAAAAGCATGAGACAGGTCAGTTTGTTTTTGTTTGGATTAGGGTGGGGATGGCCCAGCCAATGGCGGATTGTTTATTAAACTCAACTGGCCATAGCGCCTTTTCTTACACTAAACGAGTGTTGTCATTGAATTATGGTCATGCATTGAAGGGTCTGAATGTGACTGTGGTGCAGATGGGTCCCCGGCCGGGGCGTTGAATGAGGGCCAAGCGCGGACAGTTCTGGTCCTTCAGCTTGTATTTCCAGGGACAGTCATTAGTGAGTGTAAACAATATGTCAATGTTCCTTTTGGTGGTCGAAGGGGTCACGGCAATTAACGTGTTTGCTCATCAACACAGAACCCGGGAATGCATGATTCTGCTGCTCAAATTTTAGTTGTCATCACAAATATTTAGGTTGTATTTAACTAGATAGCTTAAGCTTGAACTTCATGAATTTTGAAGAAAAAGTGTTGTGTCAGAAAATATATAACTCAAGAGCAAGAAAGACTTTGTGTTCAAGCAAAACATAATAAACCACCACGTTTTCTTTCCGCTTTTGCCCTCATGGGCATCAGTGACCTCTTAGCACACAGTTGTGGCAATACTCATTTGGCATTAACTTAGTGCATGATGCATTTAATAGAATAAAAACAATAATACTCACATAGTAGGTATCTAATACTGCTATATTCGGTAATGGACACAGTGCTGCAGTAGTAACTGGGCGTTTTTTCTAAGTTTTGAGGGGCATTGAGGGGCTGAAATTGTTAAAATGCTCCTGTGGAGGCCTTTCTCAAGTGACCACAAAGGGAGTAACCTGAGAAGCCAGGAGCACAATCCATTTAGGAGCCCGTTATTAAACACACATGTAGCACACATGAACCGCTCATGCTACACAATGAGAGCATTGATAGGCACCAAATCAACCTGTGTCTTTATAGATCCTGTAAGTGCACAGTAATGTTAATGCCTGCAGAGCTCATGTTTTGGCCGAGCGTCCGCCTGCTGCCAAAGCAGCTGCACTTGTAAAGAAAAAGGACATTTAATCCTCCTCCCTGATCCACTGTGCCCCGCTGTCAAAACAAATTACTGCTAAGAGCCCTATAATTTTACTACTTTAGCTGTCTTATGATTTAATTTCCTGAACAATTTGCCCACTTAAGCCTTACTGTTAAAAAATATGATGTAACATTTCACTTTACAAGGGTGGTTCAATTTGAGCTCTCTAGAGCGCGACTGCCTGGTGCTGACATAAGAGCTGCTGTGTTTCAGTAACAGTAACACTCTATAGCCTTTTCTTATGAATAAAATAACCTTATTTTTTTGTAAACTAACAAACTAAACATATTATGTGCAATAATGACATATCTTGTGCAAACGCTATATTTTGCACAAAGTCATCTATCACAATAATCTGATGAAATGATGAAGTTTAAGCTTCAGCACCACCTACTGGCGCACAGGCCTAAACTGTACAATAACATTATTAGTGCTTAACTAAAAAAGCAGTCAACAGAAGTGTGTGAGGTTTTTCCAAAGGAAGCAGGAGGCTGTTTGCTTTTGCTCCTGGTGCTTCCTCCAGCTCTCATTATTACTGCTGCAGCTTATTTCCCTGTGGTATAATTGCAGCATATGTAGCTGGTGAGATTTACAGCCAGCGTGCAGGAGGGGGGGGGCGTGCAGGTGAGCGAATCAAACATCTGGCTGGCTCCCTGGGTACCTGCGTCCTATAGGTGAATGTGAGAGGGAGACTATAGAAAGAGGCCATACCTACTGTGTGCTATCTGCGCACTTTTAAATGGCTGCGGGCAGCGGTTGAAAGAGTAGAGCGGCTAATGACCATGTACAGCAATACGCTACGGGAGATTGTTAAAAAACAGATGGAAGAGGCTAATACACGGTTATTCATAAAAGCAGTGCTAAGTTAAATGAAAACAGACACGTGTTTGTGCTGGCTAAATTTTGAACAGCTTTGACCAATTTTCCTCCGATCTGCAGCCCACATCTACATCAGGGAGTTCGAGGGGGGGGCTGCACGAATATGTCCCAATTTATCACAATAGTTTTCAGCTTTAAACCTGACCTTCACACTTCCATCCCGGAGACAAAAGAGCCGAGTGCGCGCTCTTGTCACGCAGCTGCGAGTGCCTTGTACACATGTGTGACAACATATGCCAATCAGGTGGAAGCACACAGCTCGGCCAAGGCGGGGACTGGAAAGCTTTTCTATTGTTAATGTCCAAATGGATAATGCATAATGATATCAAGCTAAAGAGGACTTTCATTTGCATACATATCAATATTTTCTTTTCCTAATGGGAAATGCAAATGTGCAGTTTTCTGGGGAGTGTGTGTTCGAGAGGCTTGGTGCTGAATGAATGTGACTCTAGGGTATCCCCGCGCACCTCGGCATATTAATCATTGTGACACGTTCACGACCCTTCTAATAAGACAGGGGCCACAGTGCACCCCCCCAAACATCCCATCCCAGCCCAGCCTGCTCCCTCTTTGTCTCTGGGTCAGTCCCAGGGGATACAGGGTGGTGGGGGAGGCCAGGGCTGAGCTGCGACCGAGGGGGGCTGTGAAGTTAGAGCCCCCCTTTCAGGAGCCCTCCCCTGGGACAACGGAGGCACAAGACTCCTATTAGGGCCGAGCCCCCATAAAAAGACCGGCCAGTTCCAGCTCAGCGAACACACTCACATACAACGCACAAGGAAAGATGCGACCACGACCGAACACTTCTACAACGCTCGGTAAACTCGGCTCTACATGTGGCTGTGCGCGCAGAGGAGCCGTGGGACTCCAGCGGGACAGGCCTGAAAAGAGAGCGTGCAGTGAAGTGCAATAAGGTGGACAGCTGGACAGCAGGAAGAGCCCAGCACTGCCAGGGCCAGTGTTTGTGTGCATCCAAACAGAAGCATGGAACATGAATGTAAAGGGACAGATTGGACCTTGTTTCCAAAGACAAACTTTGGCAAACATCTTTAAAACAAATTACGGTGAGAAAGATGTCTTTGGCTGTTGCCTCCCGCTCCCGTCCCATTGCAGCGTGTCAGTGTGTTGTGACTGATTCTTGTCCATGTTGCACACACAGGCTTTGTGAAAAATGAGTGTAACTGTGATCCCACACTGGAGTCATTTATAATCCGCGGATCACACAGCTGTGCGGTCTCATTGACTTTAAGTCACTCATCATTACGGCCCAATCCACAGCGCTCTGACAGGCGCCACCTGCACCTCCGCACAGCCACGCTTGCATACACACAGCATTACTCTGTGAGTATGGCATTAGCACAGTAAGTGTTCAAGGCTTTGTGAAAAAAAACACACAAAAAAACACTCTTTTTGGAGCTCAAGGCTTGACTAGTTCTACATGAAAATATCTGCACAACCAGCGGTGTATGTTTCTTTCTATAAGACACTTCAACTCAGGGGAGGAATACAGTCTTACAAATGGGTTTGGCCTCAAGTCTTTAACCCATGTCAGGTCTTCACTGAATTGTGGACCGTGCTTGTCCTGTCAGCTTAAAAATAGAGTTATTTGGCAAAACAGTGGAGTGTTTTTTCTGAGGTGATCCCTGTAGTGTATAGTACAGTGAGTCATCTATCAGCATCCTCTTTTTTCTATAGGAACTGTTCCTGTTTTGAGAACACACAGCGAAATGCTAAAAGCATCCTTTAGGCCACCCAGATCTGTCTGCAATAGTTACCTGCAAAGATGAAGATGTGGATAAAGATAGACCCTCCTGGAGGCCTTCCTCTCTGTACTGTTGTTCAGGCATTTTTCTGCCTCATAAAACTTCAATAGTTCTTTAGGATCTGTAAATCACAGTCTTCTCTCGTCCCTGAAGTAAATGCCCATAATGAACCTCTTGATGATGGACTGAAGCTTAGGTGATAAAAATGACAAAATGACTGCTCTACTTTGCCAGAGAAAAGAGGCTAATTAAATTTTCATGTTATAATCGTGAGCTAATCCATGGTTAATTGTAGCGCCGTCCCTTGTGGGATCCTATATTACGCCAGTGCAGCATTTCCTTTGCTTAAACGGCTTTAATGGACTTCTCCATAAACAGTAATGATCTCCAACGTCATCCTCTCTGGCTTCGCTCCGTCCCCACACAGACCTTAATTACTGCTGTGAAGTAATTATTGTCTTTATTAGTGAAACTCAACATCTGTTTTCAGTCATTGTAATTGTGCCTATAAAAGGCTTCATGATTTCTGTCCCTTTAGGATGGGCCTGGGCGGCTGCTCCTCCCGGTCTCTCCCACCTTCACCCCCCCTTCTGCATGTCCTGGGCCACAGCCGGATGAAGCACACTTCAGGTTATGTCCAAAGGTGGGGGCGTTTCTGCATTCACACTCTCGAACCTCATGTCCGAGGCAGGGCTCTGAAGTATTGCAATTAGCCAGAATCAACGTACAATTATCATCATAAAGCTAATCGAGAACTAAAATCCCGCAATAAAAGGGAAAACAACTCCTGACCAATGCAATGATCTCCATTGTGACTAAAGTGAGTTATTATTTTTCCTATATTTAAACAAAACCAAATATTATGTTTGAATGGTAAAAAAAAATAATCTCAAAATAGTTTTCATAATAACAGGAAAGTTAACATATGCTGCATAGACGTTATGCGTGTGATGTCACAACATAGCAACAGCATCGCAGTTAACATTGTATTACGGCAACAACAGCAAATTGAGAGGGCAGCTCGATCCGAGGCACTTCCGCATGAATGTACTAAGTTGAAAAATAATCTCTTGTTCACAACAGCCTCTGAGTCCGTTATCGGAGGCACAGTTATCAGTTTAATTCAGCATTAAAAATGTTTTCTGTTTTAAATTGGTTCGAACATGCTATCGGTTAGCCTAGCTAGATGCTGTAGCTCCGCCTCCCACTTGGGCCACAAGTTATGAGAAACATTTAAATTGGATGAACTCAGCTGTATTCAGTACCCATCCGCAATAAACTGATGTAAGACAAACTGATTGTTAAAAATTTGCACCGCAGAGGCACATTTGTGGTTTTTGCCGACGATCATGCAGCCGCTGGTGAAAGGTGCTTTTGAAGGTTCTGTTTCTGATTAGACTTTAAAATGTGCCATATATTGACAAGGTCCACAAAACTAATAATAATTAATAGCATACTACTATACTATTTACATTATAATGAAAAGAATCACATGATTTCATTTGTGCTGCAGAAGACATTGAACTCTGCGCATGGTTCACGTGGATAAGCCCGGTAAATGCAGAGACATTAGCCCTAAACCTGGTCAAAAAACATACTGACAAACACATTCTGCTACAGATTTCTAGTTGTTCAATCTTTACAATGTTATGGTTAATCAAGAACTCAACTATAGTTCATTAAACTATGATCATATTCATCCAACATTGCTCACAGAAACTGCCATCTCGAAAACATCCTCTGCGCTGAAAGCCTTTTACAATTGTAGCCTGTATAGCAACACAAGTATTTTAGGATTTTAAGTCAATCTATGCCATGATGATGATCTGTTGTAGGTAAACATTTTGAGCTAACGTTTATAATGAACTAATATTGCTACTGAAGGCTATATGTAATGTATTGCAATATTGTGTGCACCTGCCCGGGGAGTGCCGGTGGGAATTGGAAATAATCAAATCAGTACAAAGCATCTTATCTTTTGTCAGGTGTATTAACTTAAACTATGACTAGTACTTGACAATTCCCAATGGGGTTAAAATGTACTCCTGACTTGAGAAAACATAAAGAAGTTACAATTACTCAAGGAAGGACTTGCGCTTACAGTCCCTAAAGAGTGAGAGCATATAGTACAGGATCGTCTTTTCCATCATTGCATTGTTGGCTTTTGAGTGAAAGTCCCTCAGATGCTCCAAGGGAAGGAGGAGCAGAGGGACTGCGAGGGGAGCGTGGGAATCAGCGGCGGAGGGAGGAAGGAGTGAGATTCCTGAGCTCCCGGGGAAATCTGCTCCTTGTATTAATAGACTCTAGGTCTCTTTGAAATTTTATTAGCCATAAAGTTGACAGTATGTCGTGCAAGTGGCAAGGCATTCTCAGGCTGCGACGGTGTCCAAACAAATCACCGACCGTGTTTATTTTTCCCTTTGAAAAGTCCGCAGCCCCTTGCACACCGGCCGGACAGGTGCCGCCTTCAAACTAGCCAATCCCTCAACAATTCGCAAGCTAAGATGACTACGTGAAGAGCTCTGTTGCGTGTCATTTAAAGATACCGCTGCTGTCCCTGTACAGTTTATACTTTGGGCAACGTAGTAACGGGTAACCTAGGGGTCAAGTCCCAATAAAGCCTCCTCCACATTACGAGGGTTAATTGATATAGCGCGCTTTGTGGGCAGTGGTCAGTGTGTTGAAGACAGCCGGACCTGTGTTGTCCTTTTAGCGCTCTCCTCTTGATTTTTATGGTTCCTGCACCTTCAGGAAATGACCCTTTATAGTGTCAACACAGTAAAAGTCTTGTTTTGGTGGGAGGAGTTGCTTGTGTGTTACTACCGGTGCAGCTAAAGAAAAGCCGATGAGCTTAATAGTCCTTTTTCCAAACTACCACGTAGCTGTGAACTCCGTGACCCTTTTTGTCAACAGCGCAGCACTTCTCGGAGCTCTCGGCGTTTGCAGGTGAGTAAGCATCAAGGGAACTAACTCCCCGCGGCAGTAACGGGGTGTCTCCGTATACGTGCACGTGCTGTGTGTGGATACAGGTGCGCGGAGGATGCTCAGGGATGCGTTATGGCCAGCAATGTGTTTCTTCACAAATCACAGCCCCCCCCACGTCTCAGCAACTGCATTTCGTAACTCCAACAGAATCAGGACTTTACTTTTGACTGGCACGAAGGCCGCAGGGGATTGAAATCCTTATGGCTGGATTATGTCATTTTATGAAGAACATGATTTTTCTGATTTGGTTTACATTTTCTTGTATAGGAAATCTTATTGGGTCATCTGTGCCTTAAAGTCTATACGATTCCAAAAACAAACCACTGGATTGATTTCAAGAATCAAGCCAGAGCAAACGCTTGCAGTGATTCTTCCTCTACTTTCACTGCTTTAGCGCTTAGAGAAATGAGCCAAATGTTTTCCGTACTATATCACTGGGATCTGTGCATGTGTTAATGAATTTGACTTGTATACTCCATATATCATGCACCCTGAAACAATTACAACAATCACTGTGACTACCTGTGAGCAGCTTTTCTACAATTCTGAACTAACACTTCTTCTGTCTATGTACAGTACAGCGGCTCACTAATGGCAGAGGAATCTTTATTAGAGAGAGGTCTGCTCAGATCACAGACAGGTAAGACCGGCACTGCTTTACTAGTTTACATGTCCCCATCAGAGTGCACTTACAAGTGAACTTTACTCCTGCTTTAATTCATAATGTAAAAATGTTGTTGCATTTCAATAAGTTTGCATCTCGAACAGTAATATCGGTCCAAGCCAGATTTGTTCCGAGCACAACGGAAACAGCCTTTGCTGCATCGCAGTCTTGTCCCATTTGTGTAATACAGTGAACTCCTAGGTAACAGGTTCACTCACATAACCACCTGCTATACAATGAACTCAGTAACCATTGTGATGCAGCACCTTGCCACGTACAGTACGAGGCTGGATGTGTCAGTACATTAAGTGCCGCACTATGATATAAATAGCTGTACTTTTTCCATGAAATTTCATCGTAATTAGAGACCAGGAAGCAAGCATGGACCCTGTCAACCCCCACTGCGGCACCCACGTACCTTGAGTGAATACTAAGAAGCCACTCTGGCTGTGGTCCAGTTCAGTATGTACCGCGTGAACTACGGCCTTCAAAGGCGCAGGGAGGGTGACCGGGTTCGAGGTGCACGCGGGAATACTGTTTGAAGTGCTGCTTCTATCAGAGACACAAACGGCACTTTTAATCCTGTGGGATCGCGAAGACGCCACAGGCAAAAGAGAGATGTACTCGCTCTGTGCACGAGGAGGAAGTGAGGGGGCTGAACACAGAAGTGCTGCAGCTGATGGAGCGGCGAGGGGAACCAGCTGCAACATGACACAGGCACTGTGCACTTTATTACTCTCCTCAATATGGAGAGAACAGTTTGAAGATGTCAGGGTAACAATGAGATATGTCACAACTGGTACACCCTTACTAATGACAACTAATAATACATCATTAACCATTGCGCTTTTTAGAAGAAACCCAAGATAAAGGACCTAGCAGGACAATACACAAACTCAAAAGTCATCCTACTCAACTGTTGCTTTCTGTTTATATGAACCAGGGAGTTTGTCCCATGATCAACAAACCTATACATGACCTCTTCTCAGGCTTGTCATGTTAATGTGACCACTGTCAAGCTGAACAAAGCATTTATGGAGAACTGGAACTGAACTGTTCAACTTCGAGAACCACACATTATTTCAGTTGGTATTTGCTATAGTCAAGCATGTTTGAACAAAAAATATGGTCTTAGATTTCAGCCACATTTCACTGGTGAGTATTGCAAGCAGTGAAAGTCCGGCAAACTCGCTTTTCTAATCAAGTGAATATCAAAGCAATAACTGGACCTGATCTCAGAGAGCACGAGGGTCTGGATACATTATGAATATCCATCAGGACATATGCATATGCAACGTTCCATTTTTATCATGTACGGTGAATTGAGTATGAACTGCAAGATGACAACACGAATAATTATTTGTAACTAAACATGTCTTGAAGTTTTTTGGTTTTGAGTCTCTTACATACAAACATGACTAAAACCAGGGGCACAAAAGCTCATCTTTGTCCGCGGATGGAAATAAAGGACAGATTATTTCAGTGCGTTTCATGGTCCGCCTTGTGCAGAATATATTACGTGTGTAAATGTTGTTGAACCCTGCTATTCCCCACGCAAAGGTCACACACTCCCCTCGACCCTAAGTGATTCTGCGTCTTTGTGTACTCGTGGAGGGAAAAAAACGAGCTGCTCCTATAAACTCCACATTTAAAAGGCAAGTGCGGCCGAGGGGGGGGCCGCTGCATGAGCCGAACAATGGCAGCTTTCTGGACACACTTTTTCTCACTGCGATGAACAGCAGGGAAACCGGTAGAGCCTCGTATAAAGGCGCGATAGACCACAGCTGCCGGGGCCCAGCAGCAATTTTATAAAATGTCTCCAAAGGGGGCCGCATGGTTCATCCGCGTGTGTTTATAGGAAATCATTATGAGCAGCAAATAAGGCAAATATGAGATGACAGAATGACGGATCCATAACTTCAACGCACTGGAGGGAATGTCATTGCGTAATTAGCATAAGTACTGTGGCTCTGACATGGTGTAAGGCCCTCTCACACATTCAAAGAGACAATAAAACTATCTGAAATTAGTGACAGCACGAGTCTTAACATGACAACGCACCAAGCACCGTGCGTCACGAAAAGCCACGTCTGATACGTCACTAAGGCTGTCTTTAGTTAAGTGTGATGATTACTCTTGTTGTTCTATGTCATAAAATGTCACGCGTACTTATGCTGCCTATGAACAAACGAACTCACCGACTACAAAGTCGTGAAAACGACAAATTATGAGCCACATTTTATCACCTGGAGCCCCTTAATAGCTTTTCCATGGTAACATGTGGTCCTGTGCTGACCGAGCACTTTCTGGAGTTACAGGACAAGCATTTTAATGGCAAAGGAAGGCTTTGCTCACTTGAAGGCTGGGCGTTATTTGCTCACACACCGCGGAACCTGGTCTGATGCGTGATTTGTCCGTCTACAATTACATCACATCATTGAATTGATGCCAAAATACTTCATGATAACGTTTTCTTCCTCCTCAAGACCGATTAAACATAACAACATGTGCTCAAACTTAGGCCTTTGGCTGACTTGACTGTCCACTTGACCGGACGGTTGCGCGTAAAAAACACACAGTGGAGCCGCATGATTTCTGAGCGAGCGCTGAGTTTTATGCAAATATTCAAAGTCTGAATTCGGCAAACACTGCTTGGCAACATGTAAGCCTTTCCAACATCTGTGATTCCCAATATGAGCTGAATCTACTCGCTGAGCGTGAGTTAGGACTTTACTTCAATACAAAACTGGGCGTCTTGTGTTTGGGCCGATAAAGTGAGTCGCACCTTTTCTGTTGACAGCTCCTGTTCTCTTGTCACTGTTTTGACAATGAGTGCCACTTTGTGAATTCAAGATACATTGGTACACCATTTGAGTTGGGTAAATAAATGTTTTAAATGAATTACAGCTACTTGGCATCACCACAGTAGTGCTTGTTTAATATTTTTGCCCAAATGTGTATTCAGACACAGACTCCATCCTAATTTGTGGATCATTGGCTTTGCCCGCTTGAACAGCCGGCGTGGCCATTGTGCGTAAAGACCCGAATGTACTCACGCTCGGACGCCATGGTGATGACAGACTCCGTGGTGGCGTGGTACTCGTCCTCCTCCATGAACTCATCCTGGGAGGACGCGTCCCCCTGGAAGTCGTGGTGGTCCAGGAGCTGCTGCAGCGGCGGCGCTTTGGGCAGCAGCTGGTTGACCACCTCGCGGCTGATGTTGGGCGCTTGCTTCAGGCGCAGCTTGCTCAGGATCTGGGACTTGATGGTCTCCAGCCTCAGCACTTTGCTCTGCTCCCTCCACACGCACGCCGAGCACTCGTGGGCGCCTGCGTCCTCGTCCAGCAGGGACAGGCCGGCGTCCGTGGGCGCCTCGCTGGACGGAGGCGGCAGCAGATTGGGCTCGTCGCTCCCGGACAGCCCCAAAGACACGAGCACCATTACGCACAATAAAAAGTTGTACCTCGGCATGTCGACGCGTGCAGCTGAGTCAATGCAACTTGTCACCTTTTGTTACTGTGTCTTTTGATGCGCTGTTGGTCGTTAAATATCCCTTGTCTTGGACGTGTGCCTTATCCTACAAGAGGCAGCAGGCAAGTGACATGCATTTATTCCGGCACGGTATCTCGTCCCTGCGCGCTTTTGCTGTGAATTATCCCCCAAAAAAAGTACGTCCCACTTTGTTTGATGCGTTCGGTAATCTCTCTCTCATGGACATGTGGTTGGTTTTTTTTTTTTTTCTGTACAATGTAGTCCACGGGAGGTGTTGTGGATGTTGGAGAAGTGTCACTGAAAAATGTGCAAGTGCGTTCAAATCGGGGGCTCTTTATATATCTCAGCTGCCCCGTGTCGTAATCCGTCTCCATTGGCTAAGATTGCAACAAAAGGCTTTTAGGTCGGTCACCAAGTCAAGGGACGTGAGCGAAGGGAGGGAGCGCGCGCTGTTTTGGAGCTGGAAAAGGTTTTTTTGGGGGTTTTTTTTTACAGTGCCAAAAAAAAAAAAAAAAAAGAGTCTGAGATACAGCCCAATTAGGCCTTTACGATAATTACGTGCTAGTTTTTGCAGATGAATGGGGTTAATTCCGTGTTAATCGCAACGTTTTTATGATGCGTAATTGCTTGGTGATCGCTGCAGCTGATTAGGGTATTTGCTCATAAAGTAAACCTACAATTTGACTCCATTCTGGGACTTCAAGTTTTTGTTTTTGGTCCAAAAAGTTGATCCTTTATGTTCACGATTATCAGGGACTGAACTTTTTTTTTGGGCAAGTTCTCCAAAACATGATAGAACTGTTTTCCAGACTACTCAGTTACTCAGCTATGGTTTGCTGTGATTTTAACAGTTGGCTGCTTTACTGTAATACATACAACAGCCATTAGATTTCTGTAATTCACTAAGAATTATGGGAAATAAGTAACTGTGAAAATGATAGTATTAAGTTAGTTAGCGTACTGCACATTTTTCATTAGCCTGCTGTATAGATGGGAAACGGGTACATTAGGCTACTGTAGTTTATATATTACAATACTCTGGTACATCAGTCTATACAGCAGGGGCGGACTGGGACTGAAAAACAGCCCTGGACCAAATTAGCGTAATTGTGACACTTCCACAAATACATATTTTAACCTCTTAGCCCCCGCCTAAACCAAATGCATTCTGTCCTCTTTTGGCTGTGTAACACCTCATTTGAAAGCTAAGACCCACAAAACTGACCTTTTTCCTCGCGCTGTTGTTGTGTTGTGTCATCTTTTGTAGTTTTTTTGTATTGTTTTTTTCTCTTTTTCTTTTTGTTGCATTTTTGTTGAATTTTTGTTGATTTTTTGTCACATTTTTGTTGATTTTTTCTCACATTTTTCTCACATTTTTGTTGAATTTTTGTTGAATTTTTATTGAATTTTTCTCACATTTTTGTCACATTTTTCTTGAATTTTTGTCACTCTTTGGCATTTTTGTTGAATTTTTATTGAATTTTTATTGAATTTTTGTTGAATTTTTCTCACATTTTTGTTGAATTTTTGTTGAATTTTTATTGAATTTTTGTTGAATTTTTCTCACATTTTTCTCACATTTTTCTTGAATTTTTCTCACATTTTTCTCACTCTTTGGTTGAGTTTTTGTCACATTTTTGTCACATCTTTGTTGAATTTTTAATAATTTTTTCTATCATTTTTTGTTGTGTTTTTTTGTCCATGTTTTTTCTCATGTTTTCATCCTCTTTTTCTCGCTATTTTGATGCTTTTCTTTTTAGCTTTTAGATTTGGGTAAAGCTCGGTTGAGGCCGGGACTGGTGGCCCTGGAGCCAGTGGCCCTTCTGTGCTCTTCCAGAATGGACATATGGCCAGTCCGCCCCTGCTATACAATAAGTTACTGTCAATTTTGCTGTACTGAAAGTAGCTGGCAAAAACTGACCTATCACAAAATAGACATACATTTCTGCTCCTGGAACAGAGCAGAAGCAGCATTTCTTCATCCTTTTAGCACTATTTTACATCATGTTTTAGTAATTCAGTATTTATTTCTTTGAAAAAAAATCCTGTTCCAAAAAGTTGAGCAGTTCAAGCGACGTAATAACAGAGTCCTACTCACATCCTTGTTTTTATTTATCACGGATCGCCATCGGAAAACAACAGCAACATAATTCTCTAAGCTGCTTTTTAGATGTTATTTTTGACTTAAATACTACCCCCACTGGCAAACTGAGACCACTACTGTAAGCCCGTATTACAGTAGTCATTTGGACTGTGGGGAGTTTGCGTAAAAAAAAAAGGAAAGCTGATACAAACTGGATATAGCAGTCAATAATCAAGTAAAAAAAGTAGAAGAAAGAGTTAAAGTTAGTATGTTAACCGTGAGAAGTGAGGTTTTGCTGAGGGAGTTTTGGTTTATGTGTAGGACTTTACTTTTACGCGTGAATTTCAAGCTACATAAACCTTGATGATAACATTCCTATAGCCAGACCTGTGTGTTTTGCTTTGTCCCATGATAGGTTTCGGTGGGACTCTGCCGCCTTCCTCAGATGTGTCACGTGACTTGGGACAGTAGCACCATAGCGCCATCTGCAGTCCGACTTCTTCTTCAGAACTGTATCCCCGGTGTGAGGAAGTTGGCACGCCCTTGCGCTCCGGTTTACAGCCTGGGGATCTCGATGGCTTCTCTAATCCAGTGACGGTAGAGCTGCCTTTCTGTGCCTGTGATTGTCCCGATTCAAGAAGTGAAATTCAAACTCTATAGCTGTTCGTGTTCTGCTTGTTGTCTAGTGGCTCGTGCATGTTTTAAGCAGTTCCTTTTCACATTCAGTTTGGTGTTTTTCAAATATACTGTTCTGAAGAAAAGGTCTGACTGCAGAAGGAGCCGTTGTCCTGCAAGTAGATGGACGGCGTCAACGGTGTAAATAACTTGACCAGGCACATCATACAGTAGCAACATCACGTGACACTTCAGAGTGTGGCTGAAATATGTAAAGGTACGAAACAAAACCTACAAGTCAGGCTCTAAGAATGTTATTACCATTACTGTTATACGACCTAATAGACCTGATCTAACTACACGACACTTGATTTCTGATTTATACTCAAATATGTAAAACCAGCCTGAGACTGAGGTCCAGAAACAATGTGTCCACAAGATCCTCGAGCCTCGTTTCTGA
The DNA here is from genome assembly GCF_951799975.1 of Gobius niger. Lineage (NCBI taxonomy): Eukaryota > Metazoa > Chordata > Actinopteri > Gobiiformes > Gobiidae > Gobius > Gobius niger. The sequence continues at coordinate 10,549,682 of NC_136875.1, forward strand.
TCAGGGAGTAGTCTTCAGTTCAGAAAAGGCACTTTTTATATTCATTTGGTATGTGTGGTAATTTAGTTTAGTAGTAAATTAGTTTATAAATGTTTTGCCTACACTAATAGCTTATCTATTTGAGTCTATTGCCATACATTTACATACAATAAATGTGGTAGTTTTGATGAGAGGTAAGATAGATTAAATACTGAAAAAGTAATCTGGTCTGTTGTTGAATGCAGTGTCTTTTTTTCAAGGAGAATAGATGGTAAAGTGTACTCTAAGGATTAATAGATAAAGAATGCATGACATAGTGCATGTTTCTGTTGTTCCTGTTTAGGTGTTCATATTCCTGATGGACTGGAAATCACTTGTTCTGTATCACCAGAGATGGGTCTTCCATGACAAAGTGGACCAAACATGGTAAGTTATATTTTAAGCAGTTATCTTTGACATTTTGCTTCGATTAGAATTGTCTTGATCAGTGGCTCTGAAACATTTCACACCGAGTACCACCTTATCAAATATTCAACCTTCCAACCACCAGGTCCAGATCAAGAGATGACCATGAGTACCACTGGAAGATGCTCAACTTCCACCAGTGGTACACATACCAGAGTTTGAGAACCAACTGTCTAGATTGTTTCAAAACATTATTGGAAGCTGCCAATGTATAAAGACAATACACGAATACAGCAAAAATATACAATACTGTAGTCACACTGTATATTACATAACAGTATCACTACTGGAATAATTTACAGACTCTTGCTGGCAACTAGTGTCCAGAAACATACATTACTGTGTTAAAGGAATAGGTCACCGTTTTTACATGCTGAGATATGTTCTTACCTTAGCTTTGACGAGTTCTTCAGGACCTGTCTGATCTTCACCCGTGCCTTCAGTCACGTAAACACAGCTCAGACGGCGTTAGCATTTAGCCTCTCCCTCTCTCCTCTATAGCTCCAAAACAGGTCAAGATAGAAGCTACCAAGCTCTTCCACGTTTTCCCTATTTAAATATGGTTACGTGAAGTGTTCCACTACAAAGTATAATTACACAAAATTAAACAATGTGGATTTTCTAAGCGGATAAAAGGGGGAACTATAATGTAAGGCGTAATAATACCAGGAGTAGTTTGGCATCCGCACAGTAAAGTGAAGATTACTGCGCGGATTTCGAACTACTCCTGGTATTATTACGCCTTACAATTTTCTCCTTTAAGACTTCACAGTATTGTTCAGTAAGACTAATGACATTTGAGTAACTTACTGGAAACAACTTCAAATCAAATGAAATTGTTTTTGTACTGCCCAATATTACAACAGGAGTGGCCTCAGGGCTGTACCAGTATTACTGATTTACACCAAGAGCAGAAACCAGTACTGACTCAGACAGTGTAACAGAAAAAAAAGTAATGTCCAAACGAATGTAATCCCCAAATGAGCAGTAGAACACCCTAAGATATATGTTAGAGCTTTACTTGAGTAACCTTTAGAAGTAACTGTACTTTGAAGTTACTGACAGATCAGACTCCTCCTACAGAGGATGTTCCTAAAAAGGGCAGAGAGGCGGTAACTTCACTATAAACCAACGCTCCTCAACAGACTTGTCCACCAAAGCACGGCCTTTTTAATAAACTCAAACTTTGACAGTCTAAGGTTACAGAGCAAGAAAAAAATCCACCCCCTTAGAGTTGTCACCAGAGGAAACTATCTTTAGAAATAATAATATTATATACAAGCGTGACACATGGAGTAAAACATGCTTTAACCTAATTTTTTATTTGATATTCTATTGGATATATAAACCAAATTTTCAATCAGCCGTGTTCAAGTAGTAGTAGTAGTAGTCAGTAAGTAACAGCCTATTTTCAATAAATGTTGAGTAATTGTTTGGGTCTCTAGTTTTTACTTCTACTTGAGTACACTTACTTTGATAAAGCATTAGCCTTAGTTGAGTAAATAGTTTGGCTACAGATGAGCGCAAAGTAAATGGTTGAGAAGTGATCATCATGACTCACTGGTGTCACCTGCTGGAGGAACTCTGGGATGCAGCCGATGAGTTTCAATGGGGCTTAGATAAGTTCATGAAATGTGTCTTTTGTTTGATTATTTGCAAGTTATTTTACTGGTATTCATTTCAGAAGACTTGCTGTAAACAAATGCGGAGGAAAGGAGTTGGATTGCATTTTGTATCACAGACAAATGCATTAAAGACTATTATACACAGTAACCAGCGCTGCATTGAACGAAACACGATATTACAGTAGTTTGTCATACAACTTTCTTTTTTTCTTTTTTTTCTTTTTTACTTTTTCTTCACTGGTTACTAGCTTTGTAACTGTACTTTCTAACTTTTGTAACTAAACTTTGGCCTTCTTCAGGGTCAGCTATATTATTTATTTATTATTTATTGACAGGCGCACATTTAATTAAATTATATTAAAGGGGGGGTATTATGCAAAATCGACTTTTTCAAGCTTTACATCATGTTATTATGTCATTCCCTCATTAAAAACATGCCTGAAGTGTTGCCTTGGCACATTCACGTATTTTGGAGTAATCTGTAAAAACTCTGATGGCGGCCATTTTAGGGATAGCTTTGCCTGAGTCCTCCTAGGAACGCCCCCACCTCCTGGAGACGCCTCCGAGCTTTCGTCACCAGCCGAGTAACCAACCACTGCTCCTCAGCTGAACCCCCTCCCCACTGATGCCACAGACAGCGTTTGTCGGAAAGGGTCAGAGGTAATTTGGAGTAATTTGGCATCCGCACAGTAAAGTGAAGATTACTGCGCAGTAAAGTGAAGATTACTGCGCGGATTTCGAACTACTCCTGGTATTATTACGCCTTACAATATAGTTCCCCCTTTTATCCGCTTAGAAAATCCACATTGTTTAATTTTGTGTAATTATACTTTGTAGTGTAACACTTCACGTAACCATATTTAAATAGGGAAAACGTGGAAGAGCTTGGTAGCTTCTATCTTGACCAGTTTTGGAGCTATAGAGGAGAGAGGGAGAGGCTAAATGCTAACGCCGTCTGTGCTGTGTTTACGTGACTGAAGGCACGGGGGAAGATCAGACAAGTCCTAAAGAACTCGTCAAAGCTAAGGTAAGAACATATCTCAGTATGTAAAAACGGTGGCCTATTCCTTTAAAGAGACAGAGGCCTATTTCAAGACATTCACTACAGCCATTTTGAGAGAGCAATTTTATAGGCAAGGCAAGGCAACTTTATTTACACCGCGCATTTCGTTCACAAGGCAACTCAATGCGCCTATACTAGGCAGTTATTCTAATTTACTGCATCTACAGACCAACAGAAGGTTTCGTCACCATTGTAGTGTGATATAGACTGGTGCTATGTGATTGAAAAAAGCAGAATACCCTCTCTTTAAATGTTTTGCAAATATAGAGATTGTGTATATTTGACCGCTTGGGCATGCGATATTATATTTATGTCTTTTCTAAAGTCCCTCCCTTTGCTGATCTCAGCAACAAATCAAAATCCACGGTGCCATATTTTTGACCAATGAGACAACCTTTCCTATGAACCGGAAATTACAGCAATACTCTCAAAATAGTCTCAAATTTATCGCTTTAAGCCTATCACTCACAGTCAGCCAAGTTGTTAAAATATTCTTTTGTCCATCTTCCGCCGTAACATAGTCATTAGTAGAGCAACTTGACGATACCAGTCTCAAATGTAATCATCCGAATCCACTTTATTACCTCGTCCACTGTTCTGTCACACATGAAGTTTGATCTCCGCGGCTCTCCGTACTCGTGGCCTGGCTCAGGGCGTGTTTGCATGTTTGCTTCTTCTCTGCGTAGGATCGCCACATCGCTCCTCAAATCTGCGCTCATTACGTAAAAAACAAATCAATACAACTGGTCAAAAATGCTCTCGGCCACGCTCGACAGCAGTGGCTCCCCCAAAAAGCGAGCCTTTTGTCGCGGAGTGAGCGAAGACGAGTCCCTCAGAAACATCATTAAAGAGGTACTGTGTTTGTTATTGTCTGGGGTTGGCGACATAATGATGAGGCGTTTCTGTGAAATGTCTTCGCTAACTGGGAACACAGTCGTCTGATGTTTGGACAGTCTGTTTTAATCAATGGGGAATCAATTATGGAGCGATTAATTGATTTAAATCGCGAGCTAAGACACTTCCTCATTCCTGATTTATCCTGTGTTATCACCGCTTTGTGTCCGACCACAGTATTGGATTATAAACTAAACCGAGACACTCTTTTATTTATGTTTTCAGGCTGAGAATCCATCGAGGCGTTTGGGGAGAAGTGACAGCCGTGCGGGGACTCTGAAAAGAAGAACTGAGAGTCAGGTAGAGGCTATATATATATTGTGTGTAAGGCCAATTTTACATAAAGTTATTCAAGGTGCTTTTCAGAGACAAAGTATTGATTTGCTTCATTAATACCATGGAAGTGATATTTATTTGTGATGAATTATTGTGTAAATACGTTGTGTAAACTCAACAAATCCCTCCCTGTCTGAAAAAAATATATAATGTTCCTTTTTTTACTCCTTTAACCCCTTAACTCCCACCTGAACCGAGCACATTTTCTCCAGTTTGGCTTTACCCCCAGTCCGAAAGCTTCAGGAAAAAAGGTGTGAAAATAGCAACAAAACTGAGACGAAAACAATGATGGAAATGTGACGAAAAAGTGACAAAAAATTGATGAAAAAGTGGCAAAAATGTCAGAAGAAATTGTCAAAAAATTGACCAAAAAATGACAAAAATATGACAAAAAAATGATAACAATTTGACAAAAAAAAAAGACAAAAAATTGATTAAAAAAATTGAAGAAAAAATGACAAAAATGTGACATAATATGACCAAAAAATGAGTTGAATACCCAACAAAAAAAATGATGGGAAAAAAATCTGTTGACATGAGGAAAAAGATCATTTCGGTTCAGGCGGGAGTTAAGAGGTTAACGGTTCATAGTTTACTTATTGATAAACAGTTTTTTTCCTTTGTTTTGACAGACTGAACAAGAACTCTTCATGGGACTACCAGAAATGGTAACTATCATCTATATATTAATGTTGATTGTCATGTATTTGTTTGTTTTCTGCGCCCAGGAGGTTTTTTCTACATACTAAAGATCAGACATTTAGTGCATATTTATTTTTTTAGTATATCTGAGATACTGGAAGTCTCGACTGCAATATGGCACAAGCAACATCTTGTTTCACAATAGCGTGATGTCAGTTCATGTGACATTGTTGCTTAGTGTTGTCATGAGGCCACAGAGTGACTGTCAAAGTAAATTCAGCTGAGAGCTTGTTCACAGACTATTGTGAGTAACATACCAGCATGAGCAGAAAAATTACCCCCACCGTTTACTCTTTGTGTAGGTACAAATCAAATCTAAACCAAACCAAGATGAAAGTAAAACCAATTCTGTCTAGACTTTAAAGCAGTGGTCCTCAAGTGGTGACGTCTCAGGACCCAACTTCAACATAGTATGATGGGCAGCAATCCCCTTAAAAGGTCTTCATTTCAGTTTGCAGTTTTGTATTTTTAATATCTAAAAACATTTTCTCTGTTGATTGATAGTCTCGCCAACCAGACTCCGCTTCTTTACAGAAGAGGGTCTGGCAACACTCCATTGCGCGCTTTTAAAGAAGTGACGCAGCGATATGGAGCCTACCGACCAATCAGAGCAGCTCCCTGAACAGGAGTCACGTTGTTGCGCCTTTGTTTTGTAGTTTTTCAACACAAGCAACCACTTCACGTAATGCTCCGGTATGCTTGTATTCTTAAAGGAATAGGCCACCGTTTTTACATACTGAGATATGTTCTTACCTTAGCTTTGACGAGTTCTTTAGGACCTGTCTGATCTTCACCCGTGCCTTCAGTCACGTAAACACAGCGCAGACGGCGTTAGCATTTAGCCTCTCCCTCTCTCCACTATAGCTCCAAAACAGGTCAAGATAGAAGCTACCAAGCTCTTCCACGTTTTCCCTATTTAAATATGGTTACGTGAAGTGTTCCACTACAAAGTATAAAAATTAAACAATGTGGATTTTCTAAGCGGATAAAAGGGGGAACTATATTGTCAAGGAGTAGTAATACCAGGAGTAATTTGGCATCCGCACAGTAAAGTGAAGATTACTGCGCGGATTTCAAACTACTCCTGGTATTATTACGCCTTACAATATAGCCCCCCCTTTTATCCGCTTAGAAAATCCACATTGTTTAATTTTGTGTATTTATACTTTGTAGTGGAACACTTCACGTAACCATATTTAAATAGGGAAAACGTGGAAGAGCTTGGTAGCTTCTATCTTGACCTGTTTTGGAGCTATAGAGGAGAGAGGGAGAGGCTAAATGCTAACGCCGTCTGCGCTGTGTTTACGTGACTGAAGGCACGGGTGAAGATCAGACAGGTCCTAAAGAACTCGTCAAAGCTAAGGTAAGAACAGTGGCCTATTCCTTTAATATCTAAAAACATTTTCTCTGTTGATTGAAGCATTGGACTGTCAAAACAATTCGGCCCAGCATCAGCCCAGACCCAATAACCACTGTTCTAGAGCCATCATTCAAACATAGCAAGTCACCCTTTCCTTGCGTACTTACATTCCCACAATTTCTTCTGTAAGATTTACTCTCGTCCTAGCTTTTCAGTCCTCTCTCCAACTGCCTGACATCACATCACACTCTACACATGGCTTCTACATTGTTTTTGTCACACGTGAATCCACATGAGTCCTCCCACTGTTGGCTCCGAGCTCACCGAGTGCCCACTCACTGCCTGGCACCGCGCTCCGCTTTAAAGCCCACACTGAAACAGGCTCTTGGTGTGTGTTTGTTTGCGTCGCTGCCATAGCTGGAGCTCCAGGCCAGCTACGAGGAGGCCGTGACGGAGCTGCGTGGGCTGGAGGTGGAGCGGGAAACGTTGCTGTTCCAGGTGGACGTGCTGCAGGACGCTCTGGAGGGGGTGGAGGAGCTGCTGGCTGAGACCCAGAGAGAGGCAGGGCAGGCCAACGCTGTGAGTGTAATAATAACAATAATAATGCACCATTGTAATTTCACTTCTCGGGCAGGTTACAGTAGTTTTTTTTTTGTCTCTAAATGTCACTTAGTTCGATGGAATAATTTTTGTAGTAAGAGAGAAAAAGGCATGTGTTTTCTGGCTAAAAATGAAGAGTTTATTGACCCTCTCAGGAGCTGGAGAGGGAGCGAGAGGCCCGGAGGAAGCTGGAGAGTTTGGTCAGCGCTTTGACGAAAGATGTGGAGAGGTTGAAAGAGGTAATTGGAAACCACCACACCAAGATCATATACAGCACAGCGCCGCATAAAGCCCGTTATATAATGTTTGGAGAGGCTTCAATGTGATGCATGGAGGAGGTAAGAGCTGTGCCATATCTAAAAACATGCATCGAACTACACTCCATAACAGAATCCCACTGCAGATGGTAGTTACTGGACTGAATGGTGACTGAACTCTTCCTTTAGTAAAACATTGGGTTACTCTTTCCACTGTAAATGCCAATGTAAAAGGGTAAATATGCAGGTCACTAAAGCTTCATGTGGCATATAAAAATGCATCAAATTTTTTTGTAAATATTAAAAATGTTGTGTTTAATCTGTCCCATTATCTCAACTTGGTTCTGTTTAGGCCACTACTTTTTCTTCTTGAGTAAACTTATTTCAAAGTAACATGAACTGAATGTTTTGGCTGCTCTAAACACCTCTGGATATAGGCCATACACTTGTCAGTAATAGGGCTGCAGCTAACGATTATTTTGGTTATCGATTAATCGCTTGGCTGTGAAAGGTGCATGGAAATTGTATTTTTTTTTCTATTTTTTTATCACATAAAGCTAAAGTGGCGCCGCTTGAGGACACGTGGATGGAGTAAACTTAAAGTAAACGTTTGTAAGAGGCTCTTTATGCTAATTCTGCTTTGATCTGACGAGACAAAGACAGATATTTATGAAATTTACGATGTACAAAACACTGCAGACCTTCACTTTAAAAAACAAAGTAGGTTTTCATCCAAAATACATAATTGCCATGTCTTTTTTGCTCAATTTTAGTCTGTGTTTACTAGAAAACGATTAATCGATTACTGGAATAGTTGACAACTATTTTAGTAATCGAATAGTTGTCGATTAATCGATTAGTTGTTTCAGCCCTAGTCAGTAACCCCTGTTTTTCTTATTTTTTACAGTCACAGGAAAGAAACAACACTCCCACTGAAAAAGAAAATCACAAAGATGAAGTGGACTTGGCTCAGGTCAAAGATTCCGGGAACAATGAAAGCAACGGAGCCGCGCCGCCCCCTGCTGGAGACGCGGAGGAGCCTGTTCTGGAAAAGCTCCGCAAGCTGGTGAGCATGTCTCCGGCGAGAGCGGCGTCGTTGGCCCTGGACAGAGGCGCGAGCGAGGAGGGCGTCCTGCAGAGGCCTTACGAAAACGGTCTGGATGACGACAAAACGGACTCCGACAGCGTGAGCGCCTACGAGGACGCACCCTCCGACACGCCCGACAACGACAGGCCGTTTCCGGGAGAGGGCGCCGTCGCAGACCTGCCACACGATTCAGACCAGGATACGGCCACAGAGCAGCAAGAGGAGAAACCTGACGCCTGCGTGATTTCATAAAGTCTGTCTATACTTTTTTGTTTTGATTTTTTTATTGGAGACGAAGGGCCACAAAATCTGTCAGATTGTATTTGATTAGTTTTTGTATATTAATATGAGAAAATGTACTTTAAAAAAGAAGAAGATAGCTTTAATTTTACAACTAGAATGACTTTTATAGAAGCCAAAATACTAAGGGACCAATGCCACAAAGGAAATGAGAAGGGAATCTTATTTGTATAGCGCTTTTCACATGGCACAAGTCACCCAAATAACCATGAGGGTGCCAAATGCCAATATTCTGACTCATTTTAGACTTATTTTATACAGTGGTCCAAATCCTCTCACATACTTTAATACATTTTATTAGTATCTTCATTTTTGTTTTCTTCTTGTTTATCAAGACTGTTAAATTACCTTTACGTCATCAGTAAACGTGTAACACTGAATTCCCTCTCAGTGAATCTCAGGATAGAGTTTGTTCATTCACTGATTTGGGATAATTGCCAACTCTTTTATCTGTTTATCTTCCTTATGAAGATGATGCATTTGTTTTACAAGTTTCTTTGCCTATTTAGGGATTGCCATTTAAAAAAGGGTGGATGCTCTTGCTGCGATCAGGGACTCACAACAAAAGATTATATATGTATTCAAAATACAGCTAAGCTTCAAAGGTATGTGGAAAGACTGTTTTTTTTGGCCTTCACTTTTAAGCATGCGGATTTTGTATACCATGAGTTTTTATGCGCAGTACTGAAAGCTTGAGAAAGCAACTCGTACCAAGGCACTTTGGCCAAAAGAAGAAGCGTTTTAAGTCTTAATTATAAACTTGAGGGACATTCCAATTGTACTCTTATCCGTTCTTTTAGCCAATTTGGTTGCATTAGCACTTTGTAGATGGTGGCAGTAATTTCCATGTATCAAACTCACACTTACATCCCTTTAAGAACAACCAAACGTGATAGAAAAATATGGAGTTCTCTTGTCCTGCCTTCTTTGCACAGTCGCAGTGATAATGGTCGTCTTTGCTGTAACACTTTGTATTTTTTTTTTATTTTAGGGATCATTTAGATTTTGTAGGCTTTTCACTTTGTAGCGGTTTGCATGAGCACAGAAGATTGTAAAGTGGAATTCAGAGCATGTCATGAAGTAAGATGTGTGTATCACGACTTTTGCACGCTGATGTTTAGACATATCCTCTCAGTCACTGGGGCTGCACAGTATTGGAGAAAATACTAGTTCAGGGGTAAACGCTCCATATATTGAGACGCAAGTCATGTTATTTGGATTTCTAGTTATTGTTTCCATGATTGTTCAGAATTCTTTTTACTTTCTAGACTTTTTTTTTTTCTTAATCCAGAGCTAAAACTTAAAGCAGTACTGAGTAACGTGTTTACCTTAATAAATCCTTTCCGTAGTCCCTGTGGGGGTAATACAAGTGTTTATGGGATGATTGGAGGGTCTTTCATCTCCCCCTGGTGTCTCTGGACAGAAAACCATGTTTGCAACTTGACTGCCACCGGTCCGGAGAAAGCAATACACACTAATGGAATCATGAAGAAGAAGCTAGCATGCTAACGGGCAAAGCTAACTGCGGGCTAGCGTCACTTTAAACAGTATTTACAGCCAAGTTTGAGTGAAAAAAAATATTTCCATTGAATAATTGGATGCACAGTAACCCTCTCTCCCTTCGCCTTTCCTGTCAGCGTAGTATTTACTCTCCAAGACAGTTAATAAGTAAAAAAAAACGTAACTTGCTACGACACCTGCAGTTGCGCTTATGAGTTACTTAGTACTGCTTTAAAATGTTTTTTTTTTTCTTTCAGCCAAAGTTTTTTTGCAAATGTATTTACTTGGATTTGTTTACAATATTGTGCAGCCCTAATCCATATGCTATAAAACCATAATAGTAGAATACATATAATATAACTACATGTTAGAAGTACATTTATCGGTAAGTGATTTCATATGGTTTTAGTTGAGCATCCCCTGGTTTAGGATGAGCAGTGATTATTGTCTGATTTAGCAAAGTCCTGCACTGCCTTATCGCGTCTCAGGCTCTCTGTTTATGATGCGGTTCGGAGCGAGCCCTCCATCTGAAATTAATTCATCAAATTGTAGGTTGTGAGCGCAGCCCAGTGTGTAGAGAGGGCGATCTGATGAAGGCGCTGTTGACTGTTTACCAAATAAAGAGGGAACAATGCTGCCTTGAAAAGCATGAGCAACTTCATCATGTTTGACAATCTAGCCACAAGGTGGAAGTTTATTCTCACTGTTATCACGGTTTTGCTACTGAATCTGCCTGACCTCACGTTTTGTGTCATAATTTTTTATCGATTTCAAATGTGCGTTTTTATCACGTTTTTTTAAATTTTCACTTGAAAAATATGCTGTTTGCCATGAGTGAAGTTGTGATTAAAGAAACTGCTCAGAAACATCCACAACAACTGACTTCATGTTTCTTTTCTGACTTTAGAAACGTCACATCCTCTTTAGTCTTCCTATCCTTTTACCCATTTATTCTCTATCTGTGGTGGTCAACGTACTTGATTTCATTACTTGATTTAAAGTACAGGTACTATTGGTCAAATATATTACCCCAATAACATGAAAACATACTCCAATGAAATTATTATTAAGTATAAGTACTGAAGTATTTGCTGTGGAAAACACTATTCAGTAGAGTAGAAAATACAAATCCATTGAAAGGATCTATACCTGATTTTTTTTCTTTTTTCCATCAGTAGGTGGAGTAGTGAACTCTGCTCCACCATCACCCCCTCCCCTCACCTGGCTTTCCCCCCGTCGCCCACGCCCCTCACTCCCCTCCACACTTTTTAGACCACACTCTGCTCTGATCGCATTCAGAAAGCTACAGAAATCTCATTAATCTTGAGTGAAACACACATTTATCCGCATAATTAAGATATGTACAAAGTCAATATTTTGAGACTTACATTTATTCGCTAAACTGCAACTTTCATGAGAGTCTCACTTTTTTTTGGTCATTTAGAAAATACAATTCCAGCGCAGTACTTTTTTTATCCCCGCAACCCTTGAACGCTTCAGACTCTCCTCCGGTGCTGCTTTGCTTTGTGAGGAAATAAAAGGAGGAAATAGACCCGACAGTTCCTGTAGACATTGGATGAATATGAGCGATTGCGATGTCGTCACATCCCTTGGCCTTGGTAGGCATTTTACATTTTCATATTTGATAAACATTTTATTAAAATCCTATAATCATTAAAAACAATGTCCATAAACAGGGCATTGCTTCTCTTGCGCTGTAACAGATCTATCATTTTATAAAACCGAGATAGCGGCCTGTATGCATCAGCTGCCTACCAAACATCCGGTGAAAATTGCGGAAGTAAACAATAACAGCGATCGCTCGTATAAACAAACGGATATTTCCCGAGGATTTCAGCTGCATAAGAGCCGGTCGGTCAGATGTTTGTCAGTTCACGATCTTTTTGTAAACTTCTGTCATAATGCTAAACTGTTAGCCGCTTATTGGTGAATCTCTGGACGATTGGGCCTTTTCAGTCCGGGCTTTGGAATGAGCGACCTGAGGTGACGACGCTGTCACCATCAGTGCCTTCTTTTAAATCCCTTCTTAAAAGTCACTTTCATAGACAAGCTTTTTTATAACAGGTTTTATTTGTTTTTCATTCATGTGATCTCATCATTATCCTGTTACGGTTTGCTCTGACTTGAAATGCTGTGTTTGTAAAGCACTTTGTAGACGTTGTTTTTAAAAGTGCTCTATAAATAAGGTTATTATTATTATGTAAGCTCACAATCACTAAAAATGCTCTATAATTACATACAGCTTTTTTTGTTGTGTTTAAAAAAAATACTGTATAGATTGATTGATAAATTGATTTATTATTAGTCATTTTAATGCAACATTCACATGTTCCCAACAATTAAGCGCAATATAAGATTCTTATTCGATATACTGAAGGACGATTTTACTTTTTGCTTTATAACCTTTATAGAAATGTAGTGGAGTAGAAAATATTACAATTTATCTTTCAAATGTGGTGGATTAAGAGTAATACGTTCTCAGCAAATTTACAACTCAAGATTCTCAGAAACTACTGAAGCAGTTCTTGAAGGTGCAATGTGGAACTTCATGTGAAAAAACAAACTTGTGCATAATTGACATTTACCCTGTTGTTTCTGACCACCTCTGCTGACTTTCTTATTATAAAAATGGAAAAAGACAAGCTTATACAAAACAATTATGTTGCCAGGTTTTTAATGCTATAGTTTTATAAATAATATACATAAAAAAGGTTTTATCCCATATATAGATATCTTTTGTATTGGCATTTTTGACCGTTACGAAGTCCCTGAGTTCCCTGAGCTATAAGTGACATAGATCTGATCCTTAGAGACACACAAGAAGAAAAATCACATTTGTCTGCAACGATAGAAAAACTGTCTAACTATTTAGATGAATGCACACAATACACATGTGCGGTAAGAATCTAGAAAAGCCCTTTGCTTTTTTTTAGGTTGCTCTGTTTCCACGGGGGGAGGCCGTCGTAGTCCTGTTTAGTCATCCCGAATACTTCACTAAAGTCCGAGTCCGAGAGGTGCTTCTGTGGAAAGACAAAAGACACAATCGCCATGACTTTCACTGTCAATTCATAGTAACACATTGAAATTTGATTTTAGTTCCTTTCTTCGATGACTTTTCATAAGACACAAACCACTGCATCTAACAAATTCTTTCACTTAATTTTCATTCTTCATACGCTAACGTGTTCCTCAATGACGAGACAGTCTTAAAGTATGTTACCTCTTTCTGTGATGGGTTGACTCCGTCCGGCAGCTCGTCGGGCTGTTTGTTCACCAGAGCATCGAGAGGAAAAGAGTCATAGCTTTTTTCCGCTTCAGACTCCTCTTGGTTTGCATCCTGAAACAAATGCACCATTAGCATTGACTCAACTTTTACAAATATAGATCCAAAACACATCAAGTTCAAAGAGAAGGTTTTTTTTTTGGATTGTTGACTATTGTAAATTTGGCTAGTGGAGTAGATGATATTACTCCAGTTTCCTCTAATTACCCCTCCTCCGTTCTCGCCCTCTCAGTCAGCCCTCGGTGTGCCCGGCCCGCTTTGGCTGCGGGGTTTCGGGCCCCTCCTGGCATTCCTCCGCTGCCATGGGCCTATACCGCCAGGGGCATCCACTAACCCACCTGCCTTCACACTCTTTTTAATGCACCACATAAGAACAGACAAAAAGACAAAAAACAAAGGGGAAACAAAAAGGGAAAAAAAAAAAAAAATAGGGAAAAAAATAGAAGATGAGAAAAAGGAAAGAGGGAGAAGGAGAAAAGGAAAATAAATAAGTAAAAGATAAAAAAAAAAAAAAGATAGGGTAAGCCTCATGCTTATTTTAATGCACTCTACACCAATCTAGGTACAAAACATGGGTGGGGGGTGGGGGCTGTGGGTCTCGGAGTGTCAATGTAGTGACGACGTATGATCACACATGATTATATCCCTTTCATTTAGTTCTGTTTTACTTATCCATCCAATCACGTAATCCTTCCTCCCCATGTGTCTCTTCTGCAAACTGCAAAAAGTAATGAACTAGACTAGTATAAACATCTCAATTTGAGCATAATAATCCAATTTGTTGTTGTTTTGACTGGTTAAGATGTTCTTGGGCGTTTGTCCTGGATTATTTCACTTGTTCTGAAATGTTTCTGACTCGTTTCGATACATTTCGTCCTTATTTCAGGACATTCTCTTTGCCAATGGGGTAAGAAGATTGGTCTTATCTCATTGGCAATTTTACTTTCTTATATTTCAAGCGAGATTTACCCTAGAACTGGTCTGAAATGTCCTCAAACAAGCAAAGTAAACTTGGTCCGATCAGGAAAAGTGTCTAAATGAGTGAAAACTGCTCAAAACAAGATACATTTCCTCAATTCAAGTCATTTAAGCCAATGCTTGATATTTACTTTTTGTTGTGTCCTGTGTCCTTCTCACTTGTGTAATTGTGCACTTTGTATCTTATATACTCATCGCTTAATAAAAATAAAATAAAATAAATAAATAAATAAATAAAAACATGTACAATTTAGCCTATTGTAGTGTAATAGCTCCTACCACCAAGCGATCACTCAAGTAATCGGCCACTGTTTCAGGTGGATTTGAGCTTAAACAGTTAGCAGTTAACAAAGAGGGACTCGTTAGCCCCAAAACAGCAGTTTGGTCTGACCCATAATCTTTCATTAGCAATGGACTGAGGGCGCGTGGCTTTTCCAGTGCTGGCTAACGAAGCTAGTTACAATTGGACGGGGGTTTTTGGAGCCGCCTCCATTGCATAGACTAGGGCAAAAATAACAATAGCGAAAGGAAAAATATAGGATAATGTTGCGCATGTTAGAAAAACATGTGGAGGTCAGAATGACAAGCCCGTGTTCAACAATGACTTGAAGAGGGGACAAAAACGTTTAAATAATGTCCATTAGAGCAAGGAACCTCTGGAGCCTTCCCCCACTTCCTTACAGTTTTCGGAAAAATTAGGCTATAAATTAGTCCATTGATAAACGCTCTATGAACGCGCCTAACTGTCACACATGACAAGCTCTCTCTAAAAGCAGAGAAGACAAACGAGAATTGTCATAGACTCTTTTAGCTCCATACCAGTGTTAATTTCGTCGACTAAAATATTTAGTCTTAATTTTAGTCAAAGTGTTATTTTTGACGACTAAAATTGGACTAAAAGTAAATTAAAAGTTTTTCATGAGACTAAAACTATGACTAAAATGTCCAGATATTTTAGTTGACTAAAATAAGACTAAATAAAAATGAAATGGAGAGACTAAAATCATCCAAACTTCTATTGAGCGTCTGAAAGAGCCTCAGATCATGTAAATTCTCTGCCAAAGGATCAGGAGCTTTGTTCATGTGCAGCAGAAACATGAAGCAGAGGAACAAGATTAAATATGATTAGAATGAATATTATCAATGCAAAGTCGACTAAATTTACTTGCAATTTTAGTCGACGAAAACTAGACTAAAATTGAAGATATTTTTTTGACTAAAACTAGACTAAAATCAAATTACATTTTCGTCAAAAGACTAAAACTAAATTAAAATATGTTTATATCAAAATTAACACTGCTCCATACCTGCGTAATAACAACGGGCTCAGCCTCTTCCCCGAGCTCCTTCTTCATCTCCTCGTAGGTCATTCCTTCCTAAAAATAAAACAAAAACAGACATTCATTATCCTTCATCATTCTTTTGTGTGCGGTGAGTTCTCAGCCTCTTACACTCCACTTGTTTGGGTCCCACGCCATGAACCAGCCTGTGAAGGTCGGTGGCTCGAAGCCCTGTTTGATGAGTACAATGGGGGTGTCCGGGTCCCTGTCTCCCGGGTGGGTCCTGAGGTACTCCTGACTGGTCACTACAGCCTCCTTGCGTTCCTCTTCGTTTGCATCTTTTCCGATCCATAAAAACACCTGGGGGGAAAAAAAAAACATTCTAAATATGAGATCTCATGAAGTACAGAAGACTGTGGACGGCTGACCTGGTCCCACGTGTCGAGCAGCATGACGTCATCCTCACTGAGATCGTCCTGAGTGAACTGACCGATCTCTGAGACGATGAAGCGCCCGGTTTTATTGGAGCACTCGAACAGGCGTGGCTCGTGGTCCGGGACGACCTGCTGCAACCTTTGAGAAACAAATGGAAGTCTTTATTGGAACCGACTCAATTCTCCAAAATTACAGCTAAGATGTTTGGCGTTCAAAGATACAATTACTACATTACATTTTAGAGATTATGAACTAACAAAGTAAGCATATGTTGGAGATAAAATAGAAATGTAGATAAAATCCCGTTTTGACTCTCTCACTTCTTGTCATTGGCGTAGGGTGCTTTTCCTCCAAGCAGCTCCCAGAACTCCACTGGCTCCTGCCCCTCAGCCACCAGCTCATCTGTGCCACTCTGCCCGATCACGGCAGCCACTTCTCTGGCCATCTGACGCTCGTCGCCGCTCGAGCCCTGGAGGCAACGGTCAGAACGTGCTCAAATAAAGATAAGACAGGTCAGAATCCTTTAGTAATTAAGTCAGTTTAGTTTATAATATCTGTGGTAAGTGTTGATCTGGATTTTATTTCTGTGAATTGCCACTTTTATGGAGAATGTTTCTCTGAGGACAACAACACGGTAAACTTAAGAAAGTAGCAGTTCAACCAAAAAGCTCACATTAGACGATAAATGAACAAATCATCTGATTTCCACAATCAGGAAGGTTGTTTTGACCCAAGTTCCCCAGTTGTTTTCCCCTGTCTTGCGAGCGGGGATAACTTTTCCCCTATTTCCAGAGTATAGAAACCATAGAAATGCCTTTAGCTATGCCTGTTCCTATAAATCAGGGGTGTCCAAAGTGCAGCCGGGGGGCCAAATGCGGCCCTCAGACAAATTTTTGGTGGCCCTCGGCCTTCTTGCTGAATCAGTACACATCATAAGAGATAGTCCTTTTTACTTGAAATGTAGTATCCATCCATCCATCCATTTTCATCCGCTTTATCCGGGGCCGGGTCGCGGGGGCAGCAGTCTCAGCAGACATGCCCAGACTTCCCGGTCCACACACACCTCCTCCAACTGTTCTGGGGGGACCCCGAGGCGACACCAGGCCAGCTCGGAAACATAGTCCCACCACCGTGTCCTGGGTCTTCCACGAGGCCTTGTCCCACTAGGACATGCCTGGAACACCTCCCGCGGGAGGCGACCAGGAGGCATCCGGAACAGATGCCCGAGCCACCTCAGCTGGCTCCTTTCGACGTGAAGGAGCAGCGACTCTACTCCGAGCTCCTCCCGGGTAACTGAGCTCCTCACCCGATCTCGCAGGGTGCGCCCAGCCACCCTGCGAAGGAAACTCATTTCGGCCGCTTGTATTCGCGATCTTGTCCTTTCGGTCATTACCCAAATCTCATGACCATAGGTGAGGGCGGGAACGTAGATCGATCGGTAAATCGAGAGCTTTAATGTAAATGCTGAAATTTTATAATTCTACACAATTCTAACCTAACTAATTGTGAGACTGAGCTGAATATGAAGATTTTAAGCATAAATAAAGGTATAGGGCACAATTAAAACTTCTGCCATTCAAAGGTTTCGCGGCACTGATCACCGATCTATGGCCCTTCACCCGGTGTCCTCTTCAACATGCGGCCCCCCATGAAAAAAGTTTGGACACCCCTGCTATAAATGAATATATTTTGTTGGCCATCGGCTCTTGGACCCGTTTGAATCGAGCGTTCTATCCCCATACAAAGGAATGGACAAGCCAGTCCCTATATTAAAGTATGGCGAGGTATGGTTTGTCCGTTTCATGGCATTTATATAATGTATATGTGGTTTCTTTATCATTAACATAAGTGTTATATGATGATGTTTAGTGGCCATTGGATGTGCATCTATTCCCACAACGTAACTGAATATGATTTAGCATTTTGCTCCGGACATTTTTTTTGTACACATTCAGAAATTATTTGTAACTAGGCTTTGACCTCACCTTAATGTGATGGATTGGTCGACAACAGCTGAAAACATCTGCATTTTTCTTAATTTGCTATGTTTGACGGCTAATGCTACCGGTTTGTGAAAGCTGAAAAGTTTCCTGGTCTAGCCGGCATGCAAAGTGTCCACATACGTCATGATGAAACGCCGCTTCTCCTTTTTATTTATTTACCTCCATTCATGCCACTTCCTGTCAGTGTTCAATAAGGAAGTGAATTATTAAACATCACAAAACAGTCAAACCAGGGAAAGCTAGGTATGTTGGCAATAACTTCTCCAGTCATTCTCACACCAGTGTTTCCTGTTGCGTGACATATATCTCAGTTCAAATGAGAAAATCAATGGCCTTTAAGGTAACATTAGTTGAAGCTAGTAGGAAAAAGGACAGTGTCACATTCCTTAGTTACTCAGAAGTATTTATGATGGTTTCTTTCAGCCTCTATCCCGAACACTGTTTGACCAGGCCCTCACCTTGCCGCACCACAGGTAGATGACATCCTGGCTCTTGAGCAGAAACACATCTCCAGAGTTGAGTGATGCGGCCTTGGCCTCAACCTCGACAGCTTTGGTGTTGAACGGGTCGGTGCCTTGAATCTGGAACAGCCGCACCGCAGGCTCCTCCTCTGTGGAGCCACTTCTCGAGGTACCACCCTGGATACACAAAGGAGAACTATAATGATAATGCATAGAATGTAGCGCCTGTAGCTTAAAGAGCTTAAACTGGATCACGATCTTTGGTGAAGTCACTTATATAGCATGAATGTAGCTTTATACACTGCTCGACATACAAGGGGGTGTTAATTTCGTCAACTAAAATATGGTAATTTTAGTCAAAGTGTTATTTTTTGACGACTAAAATTGGACTAAAACTAAATTAAAAGTTTTTCATGAGACTAAAACTATGACTAAAATGTCCAGATATTTTAGTCGAGTAAAATGAGACTAAATAAAAATGGAGAGACTAAAATCATCCAAACTTCTATTGAGCGTCTGAAAGAGCCTCAGATCATGTAAATTCTCTGCTAAAGCATCAGCTCTGAGCTTTGTTCATGTGGAGCAGCTCCATGAAGCAGAGGAACAAGATTAAATATGATTATAATGAATATTATCAATGCAAAGTCGACTAAATTCGTCTTAAATTTAGTCGACTAAAACTAGACTAAAATTGAAGATTATTTTTTACTAAAACTAGACTAAAATCGAACTACATTTTCGTCAAAAGACTAAAACTAAATTAAAATATGTTGTCAAAATTAACACTGTCGCCGAGGGGGACATTTTACTCTTTTGAGCCCTTTTCTGCCAGACTATAAACTTATTTATCACATAAAAATAAGGTCAAGTCAAAATCGGTAGCTGTAGCTAGCATTAGCATGTAGCATAGATACAGACAGCATCTCGTCATAGAAGGGGGCGTGGCTTCGCCGAGGGGGAAAATAGAATCTTTAGAGAAACACAATTTTTCATTTTCTGGTGGAATATGAACTCATTTATCACACATAAATAAAGTCAATTGTAAATCGGGCCCATATGAATATTTTCTCACAGCACATTGTCCAGTCGAAGTGAAAAAACGGCAGTTGTAGCTTGCGCTAGCTAACGGTTAGCATTAGCCCGATGCTAACATGTAGCATCAAGTTAGCATTCTCCTTTTTTTTTAAAGTATTTATGGGCTGTTAAACCACTTTGCTCCTCCCCATGTCGTTGTTTCTTTATTTAATAGAAAACTATATTCATAATTCAGCATTTGTTAATGTAGTTTTTGAATAATTAGAGAAAGTTTAGATTTTTCTCCAAATTGTTTTCCCCCTTAACTGTTTTCCAACATGACCATATATGGGCGATTCCAGAGATGCCGTCTGTATCTATGATGCTAAAAATGAGCATTATGTTTGCATTGTCAGTTTTTTTTTTTAAGTTTAATGGGCTGTTGAACCACTTTGCTCCTCTCTGTGCCTTTCTATCTTTATTTAGTAGAAAACTATATTCATAATTAAGCATTTGTTAAAGTAGTTTTGGAGTAATTGGGAGAACTTCTTGTTTGTTTTCCCCTCTGACTGCTTCAAACATAACCATTATGTTCAATAAAGTTTCTTGAGTCATCTTCTGTACTCTGTAGTTGAAGTGACTACAGAGTACAGAAGATGACTGTTCATTATGGGCAATTCCAGAGATGCCGTCTGTATCTATTAAGAGGAAACATTTTCTTTCGCATATTATCTGCGCCATCATAGATCCACTGTCGACATCCTGATAATAGGTCAAATCTCAAATAAAGGTCTGATCAGTATCTATAGGTTTTCTATGAATTATTACGTCTGCTCCTGTTAAACATAGTAATACATGACTTCCACTTTATTAAATATGCTGAAGTATATTACCACGCACCATAAAAATGACCATTTTGCCTTTGAACATGGCCATGAAGTGCTTTGGTTCTTTGCCCATGGTGACGCGGACCTGAACCGGTTCTCCTCCATATTTCTGGTCCAGATCAACAGCCTGAAACGCCATCGCCGCCATCTCGTCCTGAGAGGCGTGGCGTCCCTAAAGCGACAACACATTTGACTATTACTGTGTACATACACTCTACATCACACTTAGGCAACTTCTTGTTTTCTGGTCTAGTTGCTATTTGGGTGTTTGAGAGGTGCTTCGAAAATTATTTTTTGTCAATTAAAATGTCTTTTTTTTTAGTTTGATAAAAATGTTACTTATGGAACACATTAGTAAACATTTACAGCTGCAATGTAATAGTTGCAACTCATTCTTCAGTTGCTCCTATTTTAGGCAAAGTTAGTTTGAAGCCTTTAATATCCAATTTGTTTCCAATATACAAATTAAAATGTGTAAATTGGGAGTAGTTTGGGCGAACTTTTTTTTTTATTTTTTTATTTTTTTATTGAAAAGTATATGAGTATACAAAGTATGCCAGGGGGTAACAGAATTGTACAATACAATTATTCAGTTACAAATACATTATATTTTGAGCAAATACTAATAGTTTTTAGAGCCTTTTTGTTATCAGAACCTTCCAAGATCTTGATATATGAGAGAGTATCACTAAAAAAATGTGCAAAGTTGGGTTTCTGCTTAGAATATTTACATTTGTGAATATAAAATTTGGACAAAAGGATGAGTAAATTAATAACAAAATAGATATCTGCATTCTTTTGCTTTCTGAAGAAACAAAAAATAACGTTTTCCCATTTCAATGTAAAGTCCTTGTATAGATGTCCAATTATAAAACTACAAAAGTCCTTCCAGAATTTCTTGGGGTAAGAACATGTCCAAAAAAAAATGTTGTTTGGGCGAACTGTTGACTCTTTGGGTGCAAAAAAGTGTCAGATCCCTAATTTATCCATTTATAACGAATAGAAGCTCTCACCAGCCACATGTAGAGCAGGTAGCACTGTTTGCAATTGACCAAGTAAGTGTACAGCACCAGGTAACAGTCTCCTCCGTAGAAGTATCCATGTGTCTTTGGATCCACTGGGGCAAGCTCCAGATTCTCGATCCTCCACACCTGCAACATACAGCAGCTACGTAACCACAGGGGGGCGCTGTTCTTCAGGGAAACTGACAAGAACTTCATTACATTTTTAGTGAATTGCTATATCTTTTACACACATTTATAAATAAGTATTTGATAATAAGGATGTAGCTCGAAAACAAACAAAAAATGAATGAAAAGAAAGACAAATTAAAAAACATCTATCCAAAATGAGTTAAAACGTTTAAAAAAAGGACTCTATTTTCATTTCAAATCACCTCACCTTTCTCTGACTGAAGGCAAAATCTTTTCGTGTGTTCAGAAAGATAATAGTTCATTCATCCATGTTGCAGATATGCAAAAATCCTAGTATGCCCAGTACAACACAGTAATAGTTCTCAATTTTTGCATCATGGAATGTCATTCTTACATCAACAACACCCTTTATGTCAATGTTTATCAAGAATCAGTTTAAACATCACACATGAAAAAAAATGTGTAAGTTTGTGGTAAAATAAATAGTTTAATGAAGTTTGCCATTTTTGACCTGAAGAAACCTCAGTATTACCTCGACTTGACCCGATCCATTGTCCACCATTCTCTCCTGAGCCGCCACCTCCGGCATCACATGCATCAGTGAGGCGTCAAACTTCTCTGGGGGGATGTTGGCTGCACCAAATACAGAATCAATTTAATGACAGGCATGATTTTAGTTTCTGTTCATAACAAACTGACTCCATAACGTACCCACTTTGCCCCTGGTGTTGGTTTTGCCCAGTCCTTGTGTCTGGTCTTTGACGGTCCACCTCTGGAACAGCTGTTTGAACAGAGCCGACTCTGCGCCGTCGTGCACCGTCTCTACGTTGGTGCTCTGAGGGTAGTTCTTGGTTTTGATGTATTCCTGAAACAGTGGTGAGTCAGACGTAGGTATCTTGGTGTTATTTCTGTAGATGGATTGTATGAGAAGTGATGGAAGATGGAGTTTACCAGTGCTCTGGACATGGCAACCTGCTTCTCAGCCTTGTTTGCTTTCTTGCCTTTCCACACAAACACCTTGGTTCCTCCTTGGTCCAAAATGAAGCAATCCTATAACGATAAAAGAATAATGGGTTCTAAAGTGATCGTTCTCTCTGTGATGGTAGATAATGCACAGTACTGGTTGTAAATAGAGATTTGGAATAGTGAGTGAGAGAAATTTTGAAAGAGTGAAACAGTGATGTGGAGTAAAGGGCGCGATGGTAAGAAATGTTAAAATGTAGGTGTGTTAATTTGTCGTTCTGTATCTATTGTAGCTTAATAGTGCATACAATGATATAGTTCTCTATATTAGAACTTGGAACTTTTGCTACTCTTGCCAGATGCGGCCCCGCCTAGCGCAACGATCCGGCCCACACAAAACATGATCAAGCCTGATATTGCTTTTTTGATTTGTTTTGGCGATTACACACTTGCCCTTGTAGCAACTTCAAAAACCCAATGTGGTCCTCGCATCAAAAAGTTTGCCCATTCCTGTTTTAAGCCCTCAATCTCCATACCATACCATACCATACCATACCATACCATACCATACCATACCATACCAACTTTATTTATAAAGCACTTTAAAAACTGTACAGTTGGCCAAAGTGCCGCACACAGAAACAGATACAAATATTTACAGTAACAAATATGAGGTAAAAAGTACAACACAACAGCAGCAACATCAATTTGCGTTAAACGCCAGAGAAAAAAGGTGCGTTTTTAGGAGAGATTAAAAAACAGGAAGGGACTGGGCCTGTCTAATCTCTAATGGCAGCTGGTTCCACAGCAATCTCATTTAAGACTGTCATTTTTCCCAGTGTAAGCTTCTATCCCTATCAACAAAACATTAAGAAATGTCCACTTTTACCAATGTTCAGTACAGTTTTAATAGTGTAACTCTGAAAAGTCTTTTGAAAAAAACAAAAACAAAACAGAACTACAGTGTACACTACAAAAAGTAAATATCAAGCATTGGCTTAAATGACTTGAATTGAGGAAATGTATGTTGTTTTGAGCGGTTTTCACTCATTTAGACACTTTTCCTGATCGGACCAAGTTTACTTTGCTTGTTTGAGGACATTTCAGACCAGTTCTAGGGTAAATCTCGCTTGAAATAAGAAAGTAAAATTGCCAATGAGATAAGACCAATTTTCTTACCCCGTTGGCAAAGAAAATGACCTGAAATAAGGACGAAATGTATTGAAACGAGTCAGAAACATCTCAGAACCAGTGAAATAATCTAGGACAAATGCCCAAGAACTTCTTAACTAGTCAAAACAACTAAAATTTGGATTATTATGCTCAAATTGAGATGTTTATACTGATCTAGTTAAACACTTTTTGCAGTGTATTAGTGAACTCTCAAACTGTTTGAGTGTGCAGTAGTTCTCTAAAAGTAGAAAACAGAAACGGAACAAAAGTCTAACAACAAAAAAGGCAATGAAACAACAAATGACTATATATAAACAGTGGCGGCTCCAGACAATGTAGATTAGGGGGGCAATGGGGGGTCCTAGTCATTTCAAGGGGGGTCAAAAAATGCAGTGGACATGGCTAATAACCGCATATTACTGCTACTAAACAAAAACAACACAGTATATCAACTACTTTGTTTTTAATAAATTAATCAATTCCAGTTTGCAAACTCAAACTTTAATTGCCACTACCCACGACAGAAAACATATTTACAAAATAGTAACTATTCTCATACTCTCACCACCTTTTGATTGCTCTGTCCAGTTTCCCCCTGTCCTCTTCTCTGCTCCTCTTAAATCTCCAGTTTCCAGTCTGGTGAGCTGGGGTGTAGCACCAAATTCTGGTCCCCAGGTGGGAGGGGGGTCAAATGGGGGGTCATGGCGTTTTTTGGGAGCCTGTGTACTTTTACCATGGTTTGAGCACATCTGCCTCCACCGTTCCGCACCTAACTCACGTTATCGCGTGATGAATTACCCGCCATAAACTCCTGTGATGGAGATTTTTACAGCATATATTTGGATGAGCATTCATTCTACGACCCGCATTTGCTTAGCTTTGCATGTTCTCATTTTCCACGAGGCTGTACTCACGTCATGGTTGAGCAGGTCTTGGACCAGAGGCCGTGTGGCAACTTCAGTCACTTTCATCTGACCACCAGCATCTGAAACACTGTAGACACCATGATGCTAAAGATACAGTCAGACAAAGCCAGACAGACCTCACAGCCAGAGCCCTCCCAGTAGGACCATTATCACCAGTCGCCATATTGAAAATGTAAAGAAAGATCTGAATGCTATTGATTGTTGTATCTGTTCATGCAATGTTTTTGGCTAACTTAATAATAATGACAACTTCATGTCCCAAATAATAAACAAAATCTATATATTGTTAAATATATGTCAGACATAAAAAATGAGCTCAGATGGTGGTGCTATTTAAACATTTGTTGGCATAAAATGTACGATAGCCTTTAGGAAGTAAAGGCTAAAAACACTTCACTTCCTGAGGTAACGACGTCTCTGTCCTGTCTTTCTTTATCCCCGTGGAGAGTTAGCCACGTTTTGTTCAAATAAACATTCAAACAGTACCTGGCTGAAAACATGCAGCTGCTGGACAGTTACTTACTTTAGATGTAAATGCTCCACCAAAGGAGACTTTTGTGTTTATAACTGTAGTGTTTTAAGGCTAACGCGAATTTTACACTAACAAATGTTAAAATAGGATGTCGTCTTTACCCTACACTGGCTACACAGGAAGTAAAAACATTCAGTGTACAGAGCCTGTTCTGTTGCCTAAATTGTCAGTTGTTATTGTTGACATTACCGTTACAGTCTGGCTTCCTGAAAGCTGTGAAACGAGCTTAAACTCAACTCTGTGAAGAATAGGGATGCTAGAAATCAACCAACAAGAATTCTCAATGAATAAATAATCATTGTTGCATAAAACAATTCAGTGGACATGCCGTGATTAGACAAGATCCTTCAAATATCTTCTTCAGAGTAAATTGTTCGCACGTGCGCAGTGTTGTGTGTCTTTTTTACCATCCTGTGGAAAGCCAGTCAACGACCTTTGGCCCTTGAGAAGAGATTTGAATGAGTGTAAATTGTTCCAAGTCCAGCTGCATTGTTTCATTGGACTCTGATTGTAGAAATGTGTTAGTGCAAGTTAGGAATGAGTTTTGACCACCACTAACAATTGAAAAAATTAAGAAAACAAGCACTGTCTATTAGAATGCTAACCACGGTGCCTAAACATGCTTGAACCAATTTCCTTTAAGGCGAGACACTGCGGGTGAATAGGGAAAAAAATTATATTTACAGATATCAATTTGAAACTGTTGCTGTAGATCACTGGCATAAATGTGAGATAAAAATACGTGGCAAGTTTTCTGTCATTTTATCTTTTCATATAAGAACAAGGTGTTTTATGCCTAAAAATGCCCCAAATTTCCCATCTTTTCGGCGACGAAATCTGAATAATGTATAGAGCTACATTCAAATTTATGGTTTTATTTTATTGATAAATGAGTTACTAAGACTTTCTCAGAGCGGATTTTGGATTTCTTGTTTAGTTATAAAATAATCTGTTTTTTAGTGGAAAAGTGTGTAAACATTTAATTTTCGCCTTATTTTTTGACATTCAAAACTCAATAAATGGGGCTTAGGGGTTAGATAATAAAAAATCCCTCTGAAAAAATCTTCCAAATGTTGTTCAGTCCAAAGCTGGAAAATGTGAAGTCTTTAGGTCCGACTGACGTGGACATAGTGTCGCCACAATGACAGAAAAATGTGTTTTGAGAAAAAGGCCCTTGAAATTGCATTGTCCCATATGTCTATGGGGGAACATTGAATCAGTGCAATATTTAAACATGTTGTTGTGAAGATTAGTCATATTTTCTGTTTCCGGGTGAAAGCTTGTATGTTCAGAGACCAATTTGGCCCAAAACTTGAAAACTGAAAAAAATTGAGTTTTGCCTGTAGTGTCTCCCCTTAATATGACATTTACTCAGCCTAATCACCCAAAGCATTTGCCTCCCCTGCCTGGTTGTGACAGGTACAAACATTGAACTGTATAAGTGGTGATTTCTCAACCACACTGCTTTTGTGCAAGTCCTTTTACGACCAAAAAGTTGTTATCTCGACGATCACTACTTGAAAACCCACACAGTTTTAGTTTGGATAATTGTGAATTGGGAAAGAATGATTGCTTCTGGATCACATACTGGTAGAGAGTGAGCTGAGACTTCTGCTGCTGGTCCGCGACCTCGTCCGGAGTGCCGTCAGGCAGGGCATCGCTCCTCTCCCCCAGTGCCTCCGTCATGAGCTCCATCAACCGAGGTGTGCTCTCCTCTTCGACCCCCTCTACGATCCGGACGTCCGCCCGACCTCCGCGCTCCCTGCTGCAGATGTCTTTCGCCAACAGCATGGCCTGCACGAACAAGCAAGGACTGAAAAAAAATGCGGCTGTGGCAGCGAGGAAATGAGTCCATCAATGGTACAACAGTTCATGTTTATGTCCAAGAAATCATCAATGACATGTCTCACCACAAGGGTTTGATCATAGCCAGTACAAAGACGTATGGGATCGACTCATTCCATTTCTCGATCCACCTGGTGTATTCACTATGTCTATATACTGTATGTACACAAGACATTTTCATGGTCAAGGCAAAAATGACTTTCCTACAGTTCTCAGTGTAAGAACAAATTTCTTGCGTCTTATGAAGTACACATGAAGTGTGTGCAAATTATTTTAAGAATCAGTCAGTCTGTACCGGTTGTTCTTTTAATTCAGGTCTGTTCTGTTTAACCTCTTAAAATACCTGAGCCCATATAGGACCCGCTGTTTTGGTCCGGGCATTTGGATGCAAGGTGACACAAGGGGGCGCCCTTCCAACCTTCTCAGTGTAAATGTGAATTGACTTTCTTCAGAGTTAGACTTTAGGTCAGACACCATGAGTGACAGTAACATGACGCTAATATACTGTGGCCTTTACTTTATGTAAAAAGGCTGAGGCCTCATTGCTCTTCAGTCACAGACCGACAGGTGAAGAAGGAAGTCATGGAACTTCTGCTTTGGACACAACTTCATACATGCGCTGTGAAGTCTAAAACTAAACTATGTAGTAAATCAAATAAAAAGGAAATTATAATTATAATTACACTTACTAAAGAAATTCACAACATTGATGCAAATAATGGTTAAAAAAATATCCATAAATATGATCTGATGGAGAGTCATGTTTGTCCCGGTTCCTCTGAGTCGTGGTGGGTCATGGTGGACCATGACAGATGTGGACAGGACTGTGGTAGATCTACTTTTACTTTGGAGAAAACAGTTACTATAGTAACTGGTGTCAAACCTCATGAGCTTCTTCTGTAGCATGAGACAAACATGACTTTACAGCAGATACAGTTGACAAGATTATTTTCCTCATTTATATCATAAACAATGGGTTTTCACACTTGCACTCTTTTATTCTTAAATCCTGCAGAAGAATGAAAGATCTGTCTAATGCAGATTCACCGTGACTTCCTTCTTCACATGTCGGTCTGTGACTGAAGTGACAGGTCGCCTGAGACTTTTTGTTCAAACTGAAGATCACACTTGTAGCGTCATGTTTTAGCGTCATGTTACTGTGACTCACGGTGTCTGACCTACAGTGTAGCTCTGAAGCCAATCAGATCACAGAGACTCAGAGTGGGCGGGGCTCAAATGTGACCAAACGCCAAGATCCAAGCTCTGAGACAAAAACAAATATTTCAGTGCTTTAACAAGTTAATGCAGCTGCTTGACTATTGTTCCCCACCCGCTCCTCCTGTGGGTCGGTGCCTGTCATGATATTAGCAAGATCTTTGGACATTTATCTGGACTTTTCCACCCCTTTGCAATCCCAGTAAGGATGCTGATGTTAGAAGAACAACCGGGAAACAGGATTTTAAGTACTTAAAGTCATGAGAGTGGACGTGAAGTTAAATGGTCTGGCAGAGGATGAAGAGAAGAGAGGGACATCTTTACTTTGAGTTTTTCTTGTCTGTTGCACTTTGGCCCGTTCCACTGGACAATAGTTTGACCGAGGTCCAAGAGAAACACGTCTCCAGTGTTGAAGCTCTTCCAGCTCATCTCCACCTGCAATAAATAAACATAAAATATGAAAAAAAATATTGCCCAGTGGCTGTTATTGTGTCAGGACTGACCTCTTTGGCGGCGACCCGTTTTTTGCCTTTGACGTGGAGCAGTCTCTTCACCTCATACATGTTTGTTTCTACGTGTCTCATCCCTGACGCTACGCCGCCTTTTTTATAACTGCACAAGAAACGGCACTTTTAGTAGAAGTAGTAGTACCCGTTAGTAGTAGTAATGGGTCAAGAAGTGACGGTTGTAGGAGATGTGCTGTAATAGCCTAATAGTTTAACCGCAGTAATGTAGTATACTGTAGTACGTCAGTGTTACTCACATGATTCCCTTTTTGAAGTATCCTCTGAATTTATCGGACTCGTAGCCCTGCACCTCCCTGTGCTGGGCCGGACCGGAGCCCAAGTAATCGTCCAGCTGCGTCGTGTAGATCGCGGCGGCTCCCTGCTCATCCTGACTGGACTCTGAGCCGATCCAGAAATGAATGCCGTAAGTCAGAGGACTGTTCGCCTTCTTTTTATTGTTGAGAGGAAACAGAAATGAATTATAAATATTTTAGACATAAGAATTGGACGTATAGATGGGATAATGGTATAGTTAAAGGAACAGGCCACCATTTTCCCATTGTTCTTAGATATGTTCCTATCTGGGCTTAGACGAGTTGATATGTACCTGTCTGGTCTTTGTGCGTGCCCGTAGAAGAGCTTGGTAGCTTCCAACTTCACTTTGTTTGGAGCTATAGGAATACATTGGGAGAGGCCAAATGCTAACAACATCTTTGGTCGTTTTGTGTCACTGAGGGCACATACAAAGACCAGACAGGTACGTATGAGCTCGTCTAAGCTCAGGTAAGAACATATCTCAGTATGTAAAAACGGTGGCCTGTTCCTTTAACCGATACATACAATATTTCTTCTTTTTAAAGCAGTACTAAGTAACTCTTCCCCCTAGAGGCCATAAGCGCAACTGCAGGTGTCGTAGCAAGTTACGATTTTTAATTGTCTTGGAGAGTAAATACGACGCTGACAGGAAAGGCGAAGGGAGAGAGGGTTACTGTGCATCCAATTATACAATGGAAATATTTTTTTTCACTCAAACCTGGATGTAAATACTGTTTAAAGTGACGTTAGCCCGCAGTTAGCTTTGCCCGTTAGCATGTTAGCTTCTTCTTCGTGATTCCATTAGTGTGTATTGCTTTCTCCGGACCGGTGGCAGTCAAGTTGCAAACATGGTTTTCTGGCCAGAGACACCAGGGGGAGATGAAAGACCCTCCAATCATCCCATAAACACTTGTATCACCCCCACAGGGACTACGGGAAGGATTTATTAAGGTAAACACGTTACTTAGTACTGCTTTAAAGGTGCACTATGCAACTTTTGAAGTGAAACAATAAAAAATAAATAATAATATATGTGTTTATTTGACCTTTTAGTGACTCAGTGGCTTCATAGCTGCAGTATGGCATCTTTGCGTTCCCTCACAGTGGCGTCGATGATGCTCCAGAATCAATTGTTTTGTGGTTTCTGTTGTTGCATAGTGCACCTTTAAGTGCTCCCAGGCTTAGATCAAGATCAAATCTGGAGTAAATTTGAATATGAACATAAAGTCCTCTATGTTCACACTGGGTAAACCTTCGAGGGCCACAGTCTGAAGTGTACACAGCGGGAAGAGCCATAGATTGGTGATCAATGCAGTAAAACGCACTTCTTTTTTGGTCCTCATGGCCGGGTGCTGACTTTGCCCCGATACCATCCTCTAGTGGCTAGGAGTGATTCCAGAGTTTTGGCTTTGGGCTTTAATTGACAGGTTTTGGAGAACTGAGGATGCTTTGTGCTCTTACCTTTCTCGTGACTAGTGATAATGTAAATGGGGAGGAGTGAGGAATGACGGTCTACTAGTACCTAATATGTCTATAAGTGAAACATTACACTGTGACCACACCTTTAATTTGGCTTGTAACCTCAATGCCGGCTTTATCTTACACTAAAATGCTTGTTCTTGAGGATACAGTGGCAGAAATATGAAACATTTGGGCTGCTGTGATACACACTTGACTCAATCAGGGGCGGACTGGCCACATGTCCATTCTGGAAGAGCACAGAAGGGCCACTGGCTCTTGGGCCACCAGTCTAAATTTTCTCCTTAACCTCTTAAACCCTTAACCGAGCTTCACCCAAATCTAAGAGCTTAAAAGCAAAGCATCGAAATAGCAACAAGGGAGCCAGAAAAGCAACAAAAAAATGTGACAAAAAAGTGACTAAGACGTGACGAAAGCATGACAACAAAGCAACGAAATAAGCAATGAAAAACGGACAAAAACACGACGAAAAGCCACAAAAAAGTAATGAAAAAACAAAAAAACATGCGGCAACAATGGGTAAAACCGAACTGGAGGAAATGCACTCGGTTAAGACGGGAGGTAAGAGGTTCACATATGTCTTTGTGGAAGTGCTGCATTTACTGGGCCAGCCTGGTCAGAGTCCAGGGCCCTTTTTTCAGTCCCAGTCCGCCCCTGGACTCAATTACAAATGGTGTGAGCGTGTTTTTAATAGTATAGAACATTTTAGATTTTTTTTTTGAAGAAATGCACTGCAAAAAGCATTGAACTAGATCAGTATAAACATCTCAATTTGAGCACAATAATCCAAATTGTAGTTGTTTTGACTAGTTAAGAAGTTCTTGGGCATTTGTCCTAGATTATTTCACTTGTTCTGAGATGTTTCGGACTCGTTTCGATACATTTCGTCCTTATTTCAGGTCATTTTCTTTGCCAATGGGGTAAGAAAATTGGTCTTATCTCATTGGCAATTTTACTTTCTTACTTCAAGCGAGATTTACCCTAGAACTGGTGTGAAATGTCCTCAAACAAGCAAAGCAAACTTGTTCCGATCAGGAAAAGTGTCTAAATGAGTGAAAACCGCTCAAAACAAGATACATTTCCTCAAATCAAGTCATTTAAGCCAATGCTTGATATTTACTTTTTGTAGTGTGGTTATTATAGAACGTTAGTAGAAAGTCTGTCGTTTAATATTAGCAATATATCTCTCAGAGGGTTGCGACAGGATGTAGATTGGGGAGACGTCTGTGAGAGGGTTTGAAGGAGGCCATGTATGAGTGACCAGTGCACCTGGGACAGAGCTGTTCAGAGATTGCCCCAGAAATGGTTTGGCTTGATCAGACATTACTGGAGTTTCACCTCCCACGTCCACATCTATATTTGGTGGGCGTGGGGGCCATTATGTCCAGTTGATGTTTTTAGGTTTTATGAGTGATTTGATCTTTTGTGTTAAAATATTTAGTTTTGTTATTTTCTCCAAGGTTTTTGATGCTGAACAAGCACAGTGTTGATTTACTGAATGGTTATTGCGTAAATTTACTGTAAAATACATACACATTTGTACTATTTACATACATTTGGGGATGCTTGCTGTTTGTTTGCATCTTCAAAAAGTTTTTAATGATGTTGATTGTCAAACAAAAACTGGTCTTGTGGCTCATCTTTACCATACACTACAAAAAGTAAATATCAAGCATTCAATGACTTGAATTGAGGAGATGTTTCTTGTTTTGAGCGGTTTTCACTCATTTAGACACTTTTCCTGATCGGAACAAGTTTACTTTGCTTGTTTGAGGACATTTCAGACCAGTTTTAAGGTAAATCTCGCTTGAAATAAGAAAGTAAAAATGCCAATGAGATAAGAACAATTTTCTTACCCCATTGGCAAAGAAAATGACCTGAAATAAGGACGATATGTATCGAAACGAGTCAGAAACATCTCAGAACAAGTGAAATAATCTAGGACAAATGCCCAAGAACTTCTTAACTTGTCAAAACAACTAAAATTTGGATTATTATGCTCAAATTGAGATGTTTATACTGATCTAGTTAAATACTTTTTGCGGTGTAATGGGGTAAGTTGAAGGTGACACATTTGCACTACAAAAAGTAAATATCAAGCATTCAATGACTTGAATTGAGGAAATGTATCTTGTTTTGAGCGGTTTTCACTCATTTAGACACTTTTCCTGATCGGACCAAGTTTACTTTGCTTGTTTGGGGACATTTCAGACCAGTTCTAAGGGAAATCTCGCTTGAAATAAGAAAGTAAAATTGCCAATGAGATAAGACCATTTTTCTTACCCCGTTGGCAAAGAAAATGACCTGAAATAAGGACGAAATGTATCGAAATGAGTCAGAAACATCTCAGAACAAGTGAAATAATCTAGGTGAAATGCCCAAGAACTTCTTAACTTGTCAAAACAACTAAAATTTGGATTATTATGCTCAAATTGAGATGTTTATACTGATCTAGTTAAATACTTTTTGGCAGTGTAATGGGGTAAGTTGAAGGTGACACATTTGCTTGTCTTTACTAGACCCAGAACCACCAATAAACAATGCAAAAGCTACACAATTATACACTTACATTTTCTGCAGTTCAGTAGTGTCATTCATTTCTTATGGAGCAGCAATTTACCCCCAAAAATTCACTTTGAGTGTGTGAGAAACCCTTTTTTCAGAAGAAGTGGGGTTATTTTACGGCTAATGTGTCCAATATTTTTGCCTGGCAAGTTCAAATCATGTAAATCAAATCTGTAGACTTATATTGGGGTGGTTCAACTTACCCACTGGCTCAACTTACCTTACATACCGCCAGAAGAACGTAGCAGTCTCCTTCGAAAAAGTTTCCATGGGACTTTTCTGGGACCAGCGCCAGCTCCATTTTCTAATTTGCATTCAAATAAGAAATGTGTAAACCGAAAAACACATTTATATTTCTGTTATTGTAAAGTCTGCTGCTGGTTCACTCACCTCAATCCTCCATATGGTGATGCCTGGACTTTTCTTCACTGCCTTGAAGGTCACCTCCATGTCTTTGATTTACTCCTTGTATATAAATAATTTCACAATCTATATCCACTTTCATTCACACCCTCAAATGTAAAAAATAATGTAAAATAACACTTCTTTTTTTCTTTTTTTACCTAATATCGTGTGCAAAGTGCTTGTCCTGTTCCCCGATCTTCTCACGGGAGTTGATTTTGTGCTCGGTGAGAACAGGGCGCCCCTCGTCCGTGTGCCCTGTCTCTCCATGGGGCCGGATTTGCCTGTGTTTGCATGTTTGTGAGGTCCACTCTGTGCTTTCGCCCAATCACGGAGAGGCACACACAATCATGCAAATCGGGCTAAACAAAGGGGCTTGGCTATTCAAACGCAGCAGCAGCAGCAGCAGCTCCTCTCAACATATCTGCGCCTTATATGGACACAGTTCGGGACAGTGAAGTCATCTGCTTTGTTCAAATGATCTGAATTTATATCGTTTCCTTTTCCTTTTCACCTTAGATTGAATTACACACTACAGCTATATGTTTACATGACTGCTTTGACTAATAGCTTATGCTTATCGCAAGAAAAAGCCTAAATATGTTTTGTTCCTTTGTCTATGTGGTGGCTAGAATTGGTTTTACTATGTTCTATTTATTTAGTCTAATCACTGGAGAAGGAAGTTTGCTTTTAGTGGAAGTAACAAGAAGATAAGCTAATCTCACAGCATCAGGGCCGGACTGGGACCGAAAAACAGCCCCGGACACTGGTCAGCCTGGCCCAAATTAGCGTAAATGTGACACTTCCACAAATACATATGTTGACCTCTGACCCCCCGCCTTAACCGAGAGCATTTTCTCCAGTAAAAGCGTCTTGACTGGAGAGCAACACTGTCTCATTTGAAAGCTAAAATCTAGAAAAGTGATGGTAACTTTTTGTCACGTTGTCGCTGCATTTTTGTCATGTTTTTGTTGCTTTTTCATTACGTTTTTGTGGCTTTTTGGCGTGTTTTCGTCACTTTTTTGTTGTGTTTTCGTCTCTTGTTTTTCGGGTTTTTTGTTGCTTTTCCAGCGCATTTTTGTTTTTGGATGCTTTTCTTTTAACCCCTTAACTCCCACCGGAACCAAGCACATTTTCTCCGGTTTGGCTTTACCCCAGTCCAAAAGCTTCTGGAAAAAAGGTGTGAAAATAGCGACAAAACTGAGACGAAAACAATGATGGAAATGTGACAAAAAAGTGAGAAAAGTTTGACTAAAAAGTGACGAAAAATTGATGAAAAAGGGGCAAAAATGTCACAAAAAATGACAAAAGAAATGACCAAAAAAATTACAAAAATGTGACAAAAAGTTGATAAAAATTTGACCCAAAATTGACAAAAAAGTGACAAAAAAATGACAAAAATGTGACAAAAATTTGATAAAAATTTGACAAAAAAATGACAAAAAAATGACAAAAAATAAATAAAAAAATTACAAAAATGTGACAAAAAGTTGATAAAAATTTGACAAAAAAATGACAAAAAAGTGACAAAAAATAAATAAAAAAATGACAAAAATGTGACAAAAATTTGATAAAAAATTGACCAAAAAATGACAAAAAAGTGACAAAAAATTTAATAAAAAAGGACCAAAAAATGACAAAAAAAATGACAAAAATGTGACAAAAAATAAATAAAAAAATGACAAAAATGTGACAAAAATTTGATAAAAAATTGACCAAAAAATGACAAAAAAGTGACAAAAAATTTAATAAAAAAGGACCAAAAAATGACAAAAAAAATGACAAAAATGTGACAAAAATTGGATAAAAATTTGACAAAAAAATGACCAAAAAAATGACAAAAAAGTGACAAAAAATAAATAAAAAAATTACAAAAATGTGACAAAAAGTTGATAAAAATTTGACAAAAAAATGACCAAAAAATGACAAAAATGTGACAAAAAATTTGATAAAAAAATGACAAAAATGTGACATGGACATACGGCCAGTCCGCCCCTGCACAGCATTAAACCTGGATCACAGCTCCAAAGTCTATAAACCTTTTAGTTAAATCTACAACAACAGAAATTCTAAATGTATACTGTGTGAACTCAGCTCCATCTAATTCATGGCTTGTGCATCCTCGGCTTAATTTTAGCCCCTGAGGCGGCTCGAGGACAAGGTTTTAATTCACAGGGGTGTCATTAGGGGGTGTCGGAGATACCAGCTGTTTAAGAATCGAGAATAAATCGAACGCAAAATTAAAGCAGCGTCCGGGAAACTACATGAAAGTGCTCCGGATTGGTTTCCCCCATTATGTAAACTGTTGTTCCCAGGAGCTTCTGTAATTTCACTGCCGCGTGAGCTGGAAGGAATCACTTTGCATGTGTCTACAAATGACGTGAGGCTCTAAGCTGGATGGGGCCAAAACTATTAGCAGATTAGGCATTATGAAAGAGAGCACTTTTCATAACTATCAGGGAGCGACAGGACAGATTTACAAATGCCTGCTTTTGTTGTCCGTTTGGTGACGTGTCCAACTTCTGCTATAATTATATGGTCCTGAATGAATGCCTGCATATAAACTCCAGTTCCTCTTTGAGATAGACGCGCATTGTTTGAAGTGCTGGTTCCAGTCAGAGTAATAACAGTGTGGATTGTGGAGATACTACTACAAATCAGCTACATAACTATCCACTGTCACAACAATTTACTGCAATGTGCTTTTCTTTCCTCTTCTAATACTCTACCAATACACCAATCACCACTTTCAACGCTTTTTTCCCTTGTTGTAAAAGATGTTATTGACAGACAGTATGGCGGAAAAAATGTGGTAAAGATTAGGTTTACACGATTGCCAGAAATAGGCATTTTTATCTCAGTCATCCTGTGTTTTCCCGGAACATGAATGTGTAAAACTAAAGGAAATAGTGGTAGGACCCTTTAATTGACTGTGCATAACTCATAACAACAACGCTGTCCAAGAAATGACTTCCTGTTTTGCTCCATCTCGCCAAAATAAAAGCACACAGCTCGTCTCATTGATTAGTTCAGCAGGTACTTGCAACATTACAAGAATATAATTGAATACACACATTTTAAGTGTTTTGTCTGTTAATAGTTAGGCAGAAAGAAAGTTGAACTAATGAACTGCTGAACTAATGAATAAGGTGTTATGTTATGTTATGTTCAGAGCAATGGGCGAGGATCGCTCTTCTCTATGGTCCTTATGGCGAGGAGCTGACATTGCTGCACCACCCCCCTCGTGGCCAGGGGCGACTCCAAGAGACACTTGGAGGCATTGATTCTAATGAGACTTCAAACGCCCCAAAAACGGCCCTGGCTCCAAAGAGTTTTTCTTTTTCTAAAAATTGTAGTGACCCATGTGACCACGCTGGGGTGGGTAAAATATTTGGAAGCATTTTCAGTGCATTGACTGGCTTCCTGACTTTTTGCCCTTTTAAAGAGGGGGTATCATGCTTTTTTCAATCACATAGCACCAGTCTATAGCTCACTACAATGATGACCAAACCTTCTGTTGGTCTGTAAATGCAGTAAATTAGAATAACTGCCTTGTATAAAATGTCTCTCTCAAAATGGCTGTAGTGAATGTCTTGAAATAGGCCTCTGTCTCTTTAAGAACCTCTGACCCTTTCCGACACGCCCCCTCCACACGCTGTCTGTGGCATCAGTGGGGAGGGGGTTCTGCTGAGGAGCAGTGGTTGGTTACTCGGCTGGTGACGAAAGCGCGGAGGCGTCTCCAGGAGGTGGGGGCGTTCCTAGGAGGACTCAGGCAAACCTATCCCTAAAATGGCCGCCATCAGAGTTTTTACAGATTACTCAAAAATACGTGAATGTGCCAAGGCAACACTTCAGGCATGTTTTTAATGAGGGAATGACATAATAACATGATGTAAAGCTTGATAAAGTCGATTTTGCATAATACCCCCCCTTAAGGAACGTAAGAGGAGATAGAGCGGGACCCTTTACAATGAATGGGGCTGAATGAAACCCGCTTATCTTTATTATATTATATCTATGGTACAGAGTCAATTGTTTGTAAACATTAGCTTAGGTAAACATTAGCTTAGGTAAACATTAGCTTAGGGAAGCTAGATACCTGTATATATCAACTGTTGTCAT
The DNA here is from genome assembly GCF_951799975.1 of Gobius niger. NCBI lineage: Eukaryota > Metazoa > Chordata > Actinopteri > Gobiiformes > Gobiidae > Gobius > Gobius niger. The sequence continues at coordinate 10,587,409 of NC_136875.1, forward strand.
AGTAACGATGAACAAATGTCTAACTGTTGGAAATATCAGATGAATCTTATTTTATCGTCTGAAATGTCATTCCTCTTGTTCTTGCACCTTAAGCCACAGGACAACAGGACCACATTTTGTAGTTGTAGTTTTACACTTATAATCACTAGTTTTAGTTTAATCTTATTTTCCTTGATCACTTCCTGCCTCCAGCTGATGTCAATGATGATGATGTAAGCAGTGAAAAAGGGTCTGTCAAATGTATTTATTTTCTCTCTCAGCCAGGGGCGGACTGGCCATATGTCCATTCTGGAAGAGCACAGAAGGGCCACTGGCTCTAGGGCCACCGGTCCCGCCTCAACCGAGCTTTACCCAAATCTAAAAGCTAAAAAGAAAAGCATCAAAATAGCGACAAAAAAAGAAGATGAAAAGAAATCAAAAATGTGCCGGAAAAGCATTAAAAAAAAGGGACAAAAAATGTGATGAAAAGTCAACAAAAACACGACAACAAAGCAACGAAAAGGCCACAAAAACGTGACAGAAGCATAACAAAAAAATGTGACAAAAATTTGACAATTTTTTTTTTTTTAAATGACAGAAATTTTACAAAAATGTGACAAAAATTCTACAAAAAAAATGACAAAAATTCAACAAAAAATGACAAAAAATCAACAAAAAAATGACAAAAATGTGACAAAAATTCAACAAAAAAATGACAAAAATTCAACAAAAATGTGACAAAAATTCAACAAAAATGTGACAAAAATTCAACAAGAAAATGACAAAAATGTGACACAAATTCAACAAAAATTCAACAAAAATTGACAAAAATTCAACAAAAAAATTACAAAAATTCAACAAAAAGTGACAAAAAATCAACAAAAAAATGACAAAAATTCAACAAAAATGTGACAAAAATTCTACCAAAAAAATGACAAAAATTCAACAAAAATGTGACAAAAATTCAACAAAAAAAGACAAAAATCAAACAAAAATGTGACAAAAATTCAACAATAAAAATGACAAAAATTCAACAAAAAAATGACAAAAAATCAACAAAAAAAAGACAAAAATTCAACAAAAAAATTACAAAATTTCAACAAAAAGTGACAAAAATTCAGCAAAAATGTGACAAAAATTCAACAAAAAGCCACAAAAAGTAATGAAGAAACAACAAAACTATGACAAAAAATGCGGTGACAAAAAGTTGCAATAGTTTATAGGTCTCGGCTTTCAAATGAGCCGTTACATTGTTGCTCTCCAGCCGAGAAGCTTTTAGATTTGGGTAAAGCCGAACTGGAGAAAATGCGCTCCGTTAAGGCGGCTGTTAATTTTGGCCAGGCTGGTCAGAGTCCAGGGCTGTTTTTCAGTCCCAGTCCGCCCCTGCTCTCAGCCGCCCGGTAACGGACCGCTTATAGCCTGATTCTGGGCCACGACCCACAGGTTAGGAACCCCTGTTTTAAGCAACTTTTTTACCCAACTGAACCTCACTCAAGTACAAACTGTATTTCACAACTGTGCCATTGTGTCTGTTAATCCATAAAAATGCAGCAGAAAGAAGCTGTTGAGCCGTATCCAGTTCCTCTGGCCTCTCTCGCTCCCCTGTGTCTGCTGTCATCGTGCTTAGAGCAGGTAAATCCAGAGGAAATGGTTTCTCCAGACTTCCATCTGCAGCGTTGGCTCCTCCCAAACTCCGCTGCTCAAATTCCAGCCCACCTCTGTGGACGCCGCTCCTGCCTCTGCCTCTAAAACCCCTCTGTCATCTCCACAGAGCCCCTCTCTCCGCGCTCGGGACGTCCCAACATGAGATCCGTACTGCTGGTGCTGACGCTGGCCTGCCTCGCCGCCGCTCAACACCAGGCTCTGATAGACTACCTGGAGAGACGGCTGCAGACCATAGAGGTAAGACCCCGCCGGGAGCTCCGTCCGGGCCAGGTCTCGGGTCGGGAGCTGCGGTCCCCTTTGGTCCCAGGACTCCAGACAGCACAGGACCAATCAAACCCAGATGTGGAGGATGTTGGAGAATTTGCTGGAAAGTGCTGCAGTCGTAAAACAGTCTTGTAAATGTTCGCAGATTATGATGTGGGATTAGCTGATAAATGATGGGAAGAGTAATAAAACATTTGTTCAGCGTATTTCACACACTTTTTCACTCTATTTTACAGAAAAACAGTCTGTTTGTAATTTTAGGAAACTGAAATGAGCTGTATTTTGCTAATTTGGGTCAAATGTGAAGGTGGATATGTTAGATATTTGGTGACAGTGGCTTAGTGACAGTATTGTCTCGTAATAAAAGACAATAGCCACTGTTCAAATGTTGGAAGCCCATTCATGTGTCCAGCTGTGTGAAGGTGGGCACGAGGAAATGATTTGTGATGCTCTTTTAGTCAGTCACTTTAGTCTAGCAGCGAAATGAAGAGTTTTCATGTTTTTCTTATTCATTGACTTCTATAAAGTAGCAATTATTGGAAAACAAGTAGAAAAAGGTGACTTTTATATAATTGTTGAATTATTAAAGGGGGCTTTTTATGCAAAATCCCCTTTTTAGAGCTTTTTACCATGTGACAATGTTATCTCGTCAAAATAACAGACCAGAAGTTGTGTTTCGAGCCGCCAGCGCATCTTTGAGCATTTTTCGGATCTTCTCCAGTGTCTATTCCTAACACTGCACTACAACAAGTCAATATCAAGCATTGGCTTAAATGACTTGAATTGAGGAAATGTATCTTGTTTTGAGCGGTTTTCACTCATTTAGACACTTTTCCTGATCGGACCGAGTTTACTTTGCTTGTTTGAGGACATTTCAGACCAGTTCTAAGGTAAATCTCGCTTGAAATAAGAAAGTAAAATTGCCAATGAGACAAGACCAATTTTCTTACCCCATTGGCAAAGAAAATGACCTGAAATAAGGACAAAATGTATCAAAACAAGTCAGAAACATCTCAGAACAAGTGAAATAATCTAGAACTTCTTAACTAGTCAAAACAACTAAAATTTGGATTATTATGCTCAAATTGAGATGTTTATACTGATCTAGTTAAATACTTTTTGCAGTGTGCAGCGGCAGCAGCTCCAAAAAGCTCATCCTGAGGTTCCACGTTTTTTTTTTCCTCTCACCAATCTGTCTCTTGCTAAATCTTCTCATCGCGAAGTGAAAACATTCGCCATAGCTTCGCTACTCGCTACTCTCTCTCTCTCTCTCTCTTTTTTTTTTTTTTTTTCACAAATTAGAACTGTATGGCCCTCATGTACAGTATGGCTACCCAGAAACATTCATTGAAATCCTACCTCATCAAATAAGGAAGTTAAATAATAAAATATGTAAAACCAGATAACACAGTCTTTTTTAATCCCGGTGCTAAATCAGTCTAACCTGGTACATATGCTTTAATGTGTTAATACTTAAGCTATTGATGAGTTAAAAGGTGTTTTTCTGACATCTATCACAGGGCAGTGTACAGTAGAGCTGCTGTCATGAGCTCAGTGTTCAGACTTGTTCCCGCAGAATAATCTCCAAATAACTGTCATTCTTCACGGATCATCGCTGCACAATATGTTTTTACTGCTCAGGAACAGGGTTGAGAGGTCTGAGCTCCCACCGAGACACGCAGACTTTGAAGTTTGTAAAAAACAAACAAATACAAAGCCCGGAGAGGAGTGTGGCAATGCCGTAGACCAGCCCTTGTTTTTAGGGCGCGTTAAGATGCAGAGAGTGGGGTTTGATTTTTGTCCTCACGTCTGGGCCCCGGTGCTTTTGGGGATCCGGGAAGTACAGTCCCTTCTCATTATGTGCTGTCTATTTAGCGTCTGATTACAGTTATCCAACGGAGTCTCCTCAGTCATTTTCCCCTCGCGCTCAAAAGAGATCACATTACAATGATTCATCAAAACAGTTTTCAGTTTGACGACAGCAGCTTTTTTTTTTTTTTTTTTCCCCGAGCAAATCTACTACAACACTTGATTCAGGCCTAAATGAAAATCAGCTGTTTGGGAGATGACTATACCGACAGTGCTGGAAGTTGATTTTCAAACGGTGGCATGTGTACACACTTACTGTTTTAAAATGGCATTACAAGATTAAAACCTAAGTTAATAATAATAATAATCGTAATATTTATTTATTCACGGCTGGCATCCCATGGAACAGCAACACGTACATCAACACAACAGCTTTTGGAGGCCTTCCCTGTACGCACACGCAAGCTCTAGTCAGGCTAGTTTTTAACCCAGAAATCAAATCCAGGGCTTTCTATTTGTAAGAGGAGATATTTATTATTATATTATATTTAATGTCCCTCCCGTTGCTGATTTCACTAAACCAGAATCTTCGGTACCATCACTTTGACCAATGAGACGAGTTCTCCTGTGAACTGCCTTGTCATGTCTGATCAGGAAGGAGGGGGCTTAAAGGAATAGGCCGCCGTTTTTACATACTGAGATATGTTCTTACCTTAGCTTTGACGAGTTCTTTAGGACCTGTCTGATCTTCACCCGTGCCTTCAGTCACGTAAACACAGCGCAGACGGCGTTAGCATTTAGCCTCTCCCTCTCTCCACTATAGCTCCAAAACAGGTCAAGATAGAAGCTACCAAGCTCTTCCACGTTTTCCCTATATAAGTTAGCTCGCTGGAACTCCATCCTCCCATGCTCAGACTTTGTTTACGAGGAGCGCTGCAGCGTCGAAGTCAGAAGCCTCAAGCCTGTCAATCACAGACCCAGGCCCCTCCCACCACTCACCCCTCCCGCGTGCCCCTTAGTCCTCCAGGCAACACCCCCTTTCTGTTGAGATTTTCAAATCTGAGGCTCTGAGGCTGAGGCTCTGGAAGGAGGGGTTAGTAGCTCTTTAAATATGGTTACGTGAAGTGTTCCACTACAAGGTATAATTACACAAAATTAAACAATGTGGATTTTCTAAGCGAGGAGTAGTTTGGCATCCGCACAGTAAAGTGAAGATTACTGCGCGGATTTCGAACTACTCCTGGTATTATTACGCCTTACAATATAGTTCCCCCTTTTATCCGCTTAGAAAATCCACATTGTTTAATTTTGTGTAATTATACTTTGTAGTGTAATACTTCCCGTAACCATATTTAAATAGGGAAAACGTGGAAGAGCTTGGTAGCTTCTATCTTGACCTTGAGCTATAGAGGAGAGGGGGAGAGGCTAAATGCTAACGCCGTCTGCGCTGTGTTTACGTGACTGAAGGCACGGGGGAAGATCAGACAGGTCCTAAAGAACTCGTCAAAGCTAAGGCAAGAACATATCTCAGTATGTAAAAATGGTGGCCTATTCCTTTAATCGTTTGTTTTTGTCTCAATCCTCATTTTGCAAACTAGGTGTAGCTTTCAAGTAATAAAATTATAATAATAATGCTATAATAATAGTAATACTTACTCAGGTAAAGGTAAGCATTATCACAGAAATGTAATTGTTTTTGCATAAATGTCTGTTTTTTTGGTTTGTTTTCGTGTTGACGTAACAGACAGAACAGGAAAATACAGCAAAGGTCTGATATTTTCAAAGAATAGCCCAGTAAACAAAGTCATTATTATGAAAAGATGAGAGAGAGATTTATAAAAGTTAAAATTGATCAAACTTTATTCAAATGAGAGTAGTGATGCTTCAAAACAAGTGGAAGTAGTTATTTGAAAAAGTTACTGTACTGTACTAACCCTGATTCATCCACCATTACCGAATACATAGTGAAGTAAATTGTATGTATGAGTGGAAACCCTTGACCCCCTGCCCTCTCCTGTGTCTGTCCCAGGAGCGTATCTCGCTGTGGCAGGAGCAGACGGCGCGTTACGCCTCTGAGCTCCGGGACCTGAAGCAGCAGATGGTGTCCCAGCTGGAGGCCCTGGACAAAGAGAAGGAGGTGCTGCGGGTGAGCCTGGACTCTGTGGGGACCAGGGTGGACCGAGTGGAGCGAGAGCTGGACTACCTGGAGACTCAGACCGGGGCCCAGCCTTGCGTCGACGTGGACGACAAACTCATCGAGCAGCAGGTGTCTCTGGTGCAGGAGAAGCAGAAGAGCAAGTACTACCAGCTCTCAGGTGGGACATCAGGAACCTTTTAGCACCTCAAGGATCCTGCCATCAGTTTTACAGTGATCAACATCATTATAATCAACTTTTATTTGAGAGTAATAATGAAGTACAGCTCAGGTTCAATCGGGAATAATTCCAAGTACCACCTGCTAAGTGTCCGCTAAGGCTAAGCTACACTTTGTGCTTCTGCTTGAGGGAAATGTTGACCCATAGTTCAATGTCAGGACCAGTAGGTGACCTCAGGGACTCTTCTCCAGATCTGAGCCAGGAACATTTAGCACCTATTTCAAGGCAAGGCAAGGCAAGGCAAGTTTATTTGTAGAGCACAATTCATAGGCAAGGCAATTCAAAGTGCTTCACAGTTGCATAAATACAAGAAAACAAATAGAATCAATAAAACATCAACATAAAATTAATCAATTACAGTAAAAGTCAAGAGTGCAGATAAAATACTCTCAGTCATATGCGTCGGTAAAAAGAACTGTTTTTAGCCTGGATTTGAACATTGTCAGAGTTGAGGCCTGTCTCACATCCTCATGAAGACTGTTCCAGATTTTAGCTGCATGAAACTGAAACGCAGCCTCACCGTGTTTATTATTGACTCTGGGAACCACCAGGAGGCCCCTCCCTGAAGTTCTCAGGGCCCGAGATGGTTCATACGGCTGTAACATGTCAGAGATGTACTTCGGCGCTAAACCATGAAAAGACTTGTACACGAGCAGAGCTGTTTTAAAGTCTATTCTCTGAGCGACAGGAAGCCAGTGCAGAGACCGGAGCACTGGACTAATATGGTCGTATTTCCTGGTTCTTGTCAGGACTCGAGCAGCAGCGTTCTGGATGTACTGTAGCTGTCTGATAGCTTGTTTAGAGAGGCCAGTGAGCAGCCGTTACAGTCGTCTAACCTGCTGGAGACAAATGCATGGATAAGTCTCTAAGTCTGGTTTTGACACTATTCCTCTGATCTTAGCAATGTTTTTCAGATGGTAAAAAGCTGCTGATGTTATTGCTTTGATGTGGCTGTTTAAGTTCAGGTCTGAGTCCATGATCACTCCTAGATTTCTAACCTGATTTTTTGGTTTTAGAGAGAGAGACTCAAGGTGACTGATGACACTTTGTCTTTGTGCCTGTGGGCCAAAAACAATGATCTCAGTTTTGTCTGCATTTAGCTGGAGAAAGTTGTTTTGCATCCACATTTAGCAGGAGGATAAGTAAGTGTTCAGATAGCATCTTTCTGCTGCCAAATGTTTGGTCTATTTCCAGTAGGCTTCACAAAGCCAAAGCAGCCGGTTCTGCTTATACTACAAAGCCAAGACTCTGATTCAGTGCCGACTGTCTGCGTAGACCAACATCCAATAGGAACTGCTCATTCATTTCACTAACCATGACTCCTGCTCTCCCCAGACTGCAGTGACATGATCTCCAGCATCAAAGCCATGAAGATCCTGAAGCACGTGGGCGGATCTAAAGGCGTCTGGACCAAAGACACGGGAGCAAACTCTGGTCAAGTCTACATCTTCAACGGCACCACCGAAGACACTATTTACGAGTTTGCTTCTGTGCAAGACTTCACCCGCTCCACTGGCCTGACCTTGTCCAAAAAGCTCAAACTCCCCATGGCTTTCCAAGGAGCCGGCCAAGTCGTTTACAACCATTTCGCCTACTACGTCAGCCAATCCGAAGACGCTAAAATCGTGAAGTTCGATTTGAGCAACAACACGATCACAGACAGCGCCATTTTGCCTTTTGAAGAATACGTCCCGGTGTATACCTTAAACTCGGACACGCTAATCGACTTGGCGGTGGACGAAGAGGGACTTTGGGCGATCTACGCGACGAAACAAAGCGATCGGTACATTTCTTTGGCCAAAATGGACGCCAAATCCCTGGACATCGAGCAAATGTGGGACACAAATTGCCCGAGAGATAACGCAGAAGCGGGATTCGTGATTTGCGGAACCCTCTACGTGGTGTACAACACGAAGCAGCCGGGACGATCCAGGGTGCAGTGCGTGTTCGACGTCAATGGGATGATAAGCAGCGATGAGGCACCTCTGGTCTATTTCCCCAAAAGGTACGGGGCGCACGCCAGCCTCAAGTACAACCCAAAGGAGGCGCTGCTGTACGCGTGGGACGATGGCTATCAGATCCTCTACAAACTGGTCATGAAGAAGAAACTGGAGATATTAGAGTAGATTAGTTAGTGAAACAGACAATTTTGGTAACCATTGCACAGTTTATAGGTTTTATAGGTCATATTCCACCATATAGATACAGACGGTATCTCTGGAATCACCCATATATGGTCATTTTTAAAAACAGATAAGAGGGAAAACAATTTTGAAAAAATGTATATTTTCTCTTATAGAGTTCGGGAATGTGACGTCATATCGCTAAGCATCATGGGATTAGCAGCAATTGTAAACTAATGGAGATTTTAGAAGTTCAAATACTGGAGTTATTGTTCACATTAAAACACTTGGACACCACAGAGAGTTAGATGTATTTACCAGCAGAAACTCTGCAGCTAACAGAGCTGATCCACGGTTATTTTCTCCACTTTATAAACTGTTTTTAGCTAATGTTGGTCAATGGAAATATATGCTAACAGCTGCAAAGATGGCCGATCTCCATGGTAACTGTAGACTTTCCCGAACTCTATTATTCAAAAACGACTGTAACAAATGCTAAAATATGAACATAGTTTCTACTAAATAATGATACAAAGACATGGGGAGGAGCAAAGTGGTTCAACAGCCCATAAATACATGAATAACAGAGAATGCTAACTTGATGCTACATGTTAGCATCGGGCTAATGCTAACGGTTAGCTCGCGCTAGCTACAACTGCCGTTTTTTCACTTCTACTGAACAATCTGCTGTGAGAAAATATCCATATGGGCCTGATTTACACTTGACTTTATTTGTATGTGATAAATAAGTTGATATTCCACCAGAAAATGGCAAAAAAGAGTGGAAAATTGTGTTTCTCTAAAGATTCTATTTCCCCCCTCGGCGAAGCCACGCCCCCTTCTATGACGAGATGCCGTCTGTATCTATACTGACCTTTGAACAAATTAGAAAACTCATAATAACCCTTTTGTATGCTGTAAACCGTACGAAACAGAAATAGAAAATCTTGTATGAAATTGTTTTCGATTTGGATGATATCTGCCCGACCAATGAAAAAAGTCGCCACAAAAAAGGTCACACTTTCTACTACTCCGTTTGAACGCCTTTATCTTTGATTACAGCACACATTTGCACATTGTTTCAGTAAGCTTCAGCAGTCTCAAAATAATCCAGTCCATTCATTTTTCGCCAAGATCTTGTATTGATGATGGGAGAGCGTGACCACTGTGACCAAAGCATTCTCCAGCACAGCACAGAGATTCCCAATGGGGTTAAGATCTGGACTCTGTGGAGGCCAATCCATGTGTGAGAATGACGTCTCGTGCTCCCTGAACCACTCTTTCATGTCATCTTGGAAAAGGAAATCCACTGATGCAATAACCTGGTCCTTCAGGATGTTCAGCTGATCTCATTCTTTGGGCACAGAGCGATTCTGAACCTAAACCTGACCTGCAGCCACCCCAGATCAGAACAGTTATAACCACACTGCAAAAAGTATTGAACTAGATCAGTATAAACATCTCAATTTGAGCATAATAATCAAAATTTTACTTGTTTTGACTAGTTAAGAAGTTGTTGGGCATTTGTCCTAGATTATTTCACTTGTTCTGAGATGTTTCTGACTCGTTTCGATACATTTCGTCCTTATTTCAGGTCATTTTCTTTGCCAATGGGGTCAGAAAATTGGTCTTATCTCATTGGCAGTTTTACTCTCTTATTTCAAGCGAGATTTACCTTAGAACTGGTCTAAAATGTCCTCAAACAAGCAAAGTAAACTTGGTCCGATCAGCAAAAGTGTCTAAATTAGTGAAAACCGCTCAAAACAAGATACATTTCCTCAATTCAAGTCATTTAAGCCAATGCTTGATATTTACTTTTTGTAGTGCAAGTGGTGACTTTCTTTTTGGTCAGGCAGTTGGATGATACAGAGCTAAATCTTTAATAAAACTGCTTTAGATTTAGTGATATTATGAATTTATCAAACCATATAGATTAGTTTCCCTGTTTTAATGTTTCTGAAAAGTGTTTTATATTGTAAACTATGAGTGACTCTCTTTGAATGAAGTGCTTCTCTGAGCTGCAGCAGTAGCTAGCTGGCTAGCACCATGACCTGTACGACAAAGCACAAATGTGTGAATAATTCATGTAGATGTATTGGAAATGTATTGAAATAGCTACTGTATTTGATATAGGAGTCCAATAAATAAAATATAAATGAGATTGAATGGTATATATCTCTATTCATCTTTTCAATGTCTTCAGCTTCGTAGCTCATAGTGTCTCCTTGTGTTACTTCAGATGACGGCTGAAACATGTAGATTTCAACAGTCCTAGACCAAATTAAAGGAATAGGCCACTGTTTTTACATACTGAGATATGTTCTTACCTTAGCTTTGACGAGTTCTTTAGGACCTGTCTGATCTTCACCCGTGCCTTCAGTCACGTAAACACAGCGCAGACGGCGTTAGCATTTAGCCTCTCCCTCTCTCCTCTATAGCTCCAAAACGGGTCAAGATAGAAGCTACCAAGCTCTTCCACGCTTTCCCTATTTAAATATGGTTACGTGAAGTGTAACACTACAAAGTATAATTACACAAAATTAAACAATGTGGATTTTCTAAGCGGCTAAAGGGGGGACTATATTGTAAGGCGTAATAATACCAGGAGTAGTTCGAAATCTTCACTTTACTGTGCGGATGCCAAATTACTCCTGGTATTATTACGCCTTACAATATAGTTCCCCCTTTTATCCGCTTGGAAAATCCACATCGTTTAATTTTGTGTCGCTAATTATACTTATATACATAACCATATTTAAATAGGGAAAACGTGGAAGAGCTTGGTAGCTTCTATCTTGACCTGTTTTGGAGCTATAGAGAGAGGGAGAGGCTAAATGCTAACGCCGTCTGCGCTGTGTTTACGTGACTGAAGGCACGGGTGAAGATCAGACAGGTCCTAAAGAACTTGTCAAAGCTAAGGTAAGAACATATCTCAGTATGTAAAAACGGTGGCCTATTCCTTTAACATAGAAATTTATACTAGTTTTCAATGTCTTTTTCTGAATGGTTTCTGGGCTTGCTAATGAAAGTAAATTGCCTTTATGTGCAGTTCTTTCGCTGGATGCCCTTCCTGCTGCTGTTTTGGACTCTCTGTGTTCATGCCTGACAGTTTTGAGCCACTTAATGCAGTTGGAAAAAAAAAATCGAGTTACTAAGACATTTACCGCACAGTGAACCGTTATTTAAACAAGTTTATTTTTTTTTCAAACTGTAAATAACATTTATAAAACTGTTAAAATTATTGAGCAAGAACTTCAGAACTTCAGCTCCAGTAAAATCTTGAATCACTTCAGGAACGTCTGAAAGTCACAAGTATGTACAAAGAGAAAAGGCTGGAAAATGACGCAACGGCACAAGGCGCTGCCAGGAAACAGCCGGAGTCGGGACAAACTATAAAATGTGCCACTTCGAAAAAACCTTCACACAGTACGTTTCATTTATGTCAAGCATTTAAATATTTGAAAACACCTTTTATTTATTCTTTAAAGCGGGGGCTCTTCAAACCAAGAAAACACTTCAGAAATAAATGGACTAATCTTCCTCTGATGCTTCTTCCTCTTCTTCCTTCTTTTCCTCTCTTTACGCTGATATTAGAGAAGAAATTGTCAAAGGATATTCCGATATTTCAGGTCACAACTATAAACTATGTTCTGGCTGGGTCCAAACAACATGTTCTGAAAGCAGATCCAAACAAAATGAGGTTTTGCTTTTGACTTTTTCAGGTTTATGGCGCTCCTTTTGATATTTGCACTATCCCTGAACCTTTGCTAACCAACACCTACACTGAGAAATCTGAACTTATTAGGACTTAATTTACACCACAAACTCCCCACTTAACCACTATCAAAAGATGGCACTCTGAGGTAAAATTTAAACATTGTTACAAATATTCGCAAAACTGGCAAGATGTTCGGTCCAAATCCACCAAAAAGCGACCGCCGGGAGTCCCATTGTTTTGGTCCAGTCTTATAATAAAAAGGATCTTATGTTACAAAAGTGGTCCGTAGTTTGCGCAAACGTTGGGGTTGAAGCTCATGGGTCCAGTTCAGAGTCTGAGGTGAGGGACGGGCATCGTGACGTCTCTGAAAAACCTATGAACCAGGGCGTTCTTTGCAGATATCCTCTTGTTGGGGTCGTAAGTCAGCATTTCCTAGAAAGCAATACGAGTAATAGTTAAATACGCTAAATTATGAGAGTCTTTATAGAAAGTCCTCCACCTTTTAAAGGGGGGGTATTATGCTAAATGGACTTTTTCAAGCTTTACATCATGTTATTATGTCATTCCCTCATTAAAAACATGCCTGAAGTGTTGCCTTGGCACATTCACATATTTTTGAGTAATCTGTAAAAACTCTGATGGCGGCCATTTTAGGGATAGGTTTGCCTGAGTCCTCCTAGGAACGCCCCCACCTCCTGGAGACGCCTCCGAGCTTTTGTCACCAGCCCGAGTAACCAACCACTGCTCCTCAGCAGAACCCCCTCCCCACTGATGCCACAGACAGCGTGTGGAGGGGGCGTGTCGGAAAGGGTCAGAGGTTCTTAAAGGAATAGACCACCGTTTTTACATACTGAGACATGTTCTTACCTTAGCTTTGACGAGTTCTTTAGGACCTGTCTGATCTTCACCCGTGCCTTCAGTCATGTAAACACAGCACAGACGGCGTTAGCATTTAGCCTCTCCCCCTCTCCTCTATAGCTCCAAAACAGGTCAAGATAGAAGCTACCAAGCTCTTCCACGTTTTCCCTATTTAAATATGGTTACGTGAAGTGTTCCACTACAAAGTATAATTACACAAAATTAAACAATGTGGATTTTCTAAGCGGATAAAAGGGGGAACTATATTGTAAGGTGTAATAATACCAGGAGTAGTTCGAAATCCGCGCAGTAATCTTCACTTTACTGCGCAGTAATCTTCACTTTACTGTGCGGATGCCAAATTACTCCTGGTATTATTACGCCTTACAATATAGTTCCCCCTTTTATCTGCTTAGAAAATCCACATTGTTTAATTTTGTGTAATTATACTTTGTAGTGGAACACTTCACATAACCATATTTAAATAGGGAAAACGTGGTAGAGCTTGGTAGCTTCTATCTTGACCTGTTTTGGAGCTATAGAGGAGAGAGGGAGAGGCTAAATGCTAACGCCGTCTGTGCTGTGTTTACATGACTGAAGGCACGGGTGAAGATCAGACAGGTCCTAAAGAACTCGTCAAAGCTAAGGTAAGAACATATCTCAGTATGTAAAAACGGTGGCCTATTCCTTTAAAGAGACAGAGGCCTATTTCAAGACATTCACAACAGCCATTTTGAAAGAGCAATTTTATACAAGGCAGTTATTCTAATTTACTGCATTTACAGACCAACAGAAGGTTCGGTCATCATTGTAGTGTGATATAGACTGGTGCTATGTGATTGAAAAAAGCATAATACCCCCTCTTTAAGAAATTAATGCACCAATTATGAACTTACTCCGAGCAGTTCCCTTCCGTCCTCGTCGAGCAGAGGCACTACTTTGGTCAGTTCCTGTCGCGCCCATTTGGGGAACGAGGGCTTGTAATCGGGCATCGATGTCACGCCGGGCCACACCACCTCGTCCGGCGTCCCCAAAGTGCGGAAGATCCGGAACAGCTGGTCGATCTCCGAGTCTCCGGGAAACAAGGCCCTCCGTGTGATCTGAAGAGGCAAAGAGAGGAGGTCAAGGATAGTGAATATTCAATTATGACGGAAAGATAGAAAGAGTTGTGTTGTTTACCATTTCAGCGAAGATACAGCCCAGGCTCCAGATGTCCACAGCGGTGGAGTAGTACTTACAGCCGAGAAGGATCTCAGGAGCTCTGTACCACAGGGTCACCACCTGAGGCAGGACAGAGACCATAGACTGTAAAAATAATGGACGTCTTATGCTCACTCCTCCCCGTTTACCAAAATGACCACGGCCGTGGGGGAATTCATGGCGGATTTACAGACTCCTCCTCCCCAGCTCTGACGAAGCCTGTGCCTAATAAGGACATACGGGCGGGATTTTCACCGTAGACTCGGCCCTTGCGTGACGTGTAGGAGGTGAATCGGACAAATATTATTGTTTTAGAGATATTTATTACTCTAAAACCTTATTAACTTCTTGCTGTAGATTACTGATGTAAATATGAGGGGAAAATGTATTACAAGTCATTTATGTTTTCACATAAAAATAAGGCATTTTATACATATAAATTGCCAAAATTCACATTATTTTGAGTGTCAAATTCTACAAAATTTTCTTTTTCTTTTTCAGAAGGGATTTTGCATCTTTAGTTTTTGAATAATTAATTTAAAAGTGTGGGGGGAAAAAATCTTAATCACAAAAGTGTAAAGAAAACCTAATTTTGAGAAAGTGGGACATTAGCAGGGGCGGACTGGCCATATGTCCATTCCGGAAGAGCACAGAAGGGCCACTGGCAGTAGGGCCACCGGTCTGGCCCCTCACTTTACCTTACCCTTACCCCGGGTGAAACCGAGCTTTACCCAAATCTAAAAGCTTAAAAGAAAAGCATCCAAAACAAAAATGTGCTGGAAAAGCAACAAAAAAGTGACAAAAACACAACAAAATGTGACGAAAATTATAAGACAATGTCTTCCTCATGCTCCTATTCAGCATTGAATACTTTGCTGTTGCTCTTGTTGTTATTATTGTGTCTGTAATAACGCCATGGCTGAATAAAACATTTGAACTGAACTGAAAATGGAAAAAAAATAAAAATCTAAAATAAAATAAAAAACGTGACGACAAAGCAATGAAAAAAGCGGTGGAAAAAAACAACAAAAACATGACCAAAAAACCCTGAAAAAGAAGTGACGAAAACACGCCAAAAAGCCACAAAAAAGTAATGAAAAAGCAACAAAAAGCAACAAAAACAAACAACAACAAACAAAAATGGAGCGACAACGTGACAAAAAGTTACCATCACTTTTCTAGATTTGAGCTTTCAAATGAGGCATTACAGTGTTGCTCTCCAGGCAAGAAGCTTTTAGATTTGGGTAAAGCCGAACTGGAGAAAATGCTCTCGGTTAAGGCGGGGGTCAGAGGTTAACATATGTATTTGTGGAAGTGTCGCATTTACGCTAAGATTTCCAACATTGATCACCTGATATGTCTTACTTCAAATAGTTCAAATCAGAACTTTTGAAAAGGAGCTTGTCTTCTCTCGGCCACTCTCACCTCGTGTGTGTACGTGCGCACGGGGACCCCGAAGGCTCGCGCCAAACCGAAATCGGCCAGTTTGATCTCCCCCTGAGCGTTGATGAGCAGGTTCTGAGGCTTCAGGTCTCTGTGCAGGACGCGGTGGGAGTGGCAGAAGGCCAGGCCCTGCAGAAGCTGGAACAGGTAGCTCTGAAACACAAAACACAGGGCAAGGTTATAAAAAGGAATCTGTGTCCCCCAAAAATAACCCAAAATCACACTAATATGAGAGTTGTTTGCTATGTATCACGCAGTCTATCTCACCTTCACTAGTGGCAGGGGGATCCCGTTCACTGAGGAGGAGTCCATGAACTTCTTCAGATCCTGGTGAAGAAACTCAAACACCAGGTACAGCTTGTTCTCTGTGTGAATCACATCTCGGAGCCTGAAAGAGAGCAACAAAAAGAGCATAGGATTTGAGAACAGACAGTCAGTCTCACGTACACAACAAGAAGAGAGAGAGATAAAAGAACTAGTGATGTGCTGATCGTGTCGAGGTGTTCGAAACAAAAGCGACAGTGACATTTTGTGCGTTTGGGTTGGACATAAACAAAGTAACACAAGCATATTTTCCATCACAACTCTATAAATTCGCAAATTTAGTCTTTCAGTCCAAGGCCGTGGGAACCCAGGGTGCTGAGGGCGCTACAGCACCCCCTGGTGGATCGTCTATGCATTACAAGCAATATTAACCTCTTAACTCCCGCCGGAACCGAGAGCATTTTCTCCAGTTCAGCTTTACCCAAATCCTGTAGGCCAGTGTAACGCCTCATTTGAAAGCGAAGATCTACAAAACTCATCTAAATGGATCTTTTTCCTCACGTCATCAGAATTTTTTTTCCTTTTTTTTGAGGGGGGTATTCAACTAATTTTTGTAAATTTATTGTAATTTTTTTTGTCTTTTTTTGTCATTTTTTTTTTCTTTTTTTTTGTCTTTTTTGTCATTTTTTTTGTCCTTTTTGGTCAATTTTTTTTCTCATTTTTTTTCTTTTTTTGTCACATCTTCATCGTTTTCGTCTCAGTTCTTTTGCTATTTTCACACCTTTTTTTCCAGAAGCTTTTGGATTGGGGTAAAGCCAATCTGGAGAAAATGTGCTCGGTTCAGGTGGGAGTTAAGGGGTTAAATAAATAGGAAATAAGCAAAGAAATAGTGTTTTGGGGGGGCAATCTTGTCTCTCAGCAACCCCTAGCCAAAACATCTTCCCACGGCCCTGTTTCAGTGCCACCATTTATTGTAAGCACTCAGCATGTTAGCCTATACATGCGGACCTGTCCCTTTTGAAATCCAGATTAAAGACTCATCTTTTCAAACTTGCTTTTAATACCTAGGCTTCAATGCTTCATGGGGCTTCATCTTGCCATCACTAACAAGTACACTTACTTGACAATATTTGGGTGGCTGAGCTCTTTGAGGAGAGAGATTTCTCTGATGGCGGTGCTTGGGACGCCCTCGGTTTCCCTAAAAGACAGAAAAAGCATGAATTATTATGAACAATATTCCAATAAGCAGGTTTATAGAAATAACAGGCAGACATAGAGGTTTAGGCCTGTATCAAAACTGAGTAAACTTTTAGAAATGTAACCTGTGAGCTAAATGAACAAGCAGAAGTTGCCATGGAAACACGTCTCAAGAAGCCTGATATTATGTTGCATGATCAAAACAAAGCTACTATTGTGCAATTGAAATGTTACACCCAGTAAAAAAAACAACAACATGAGACTCCTCTACTTAACCTCTTAACCCCCGCCTTAACTGAGCACTTTTTCTCCAGTTTTACCCAAATCTAAAAGCCTCTTGACTGGAGAGTTCACAGCCTACAGGCAGGGGCGGACTGACCATATGTCCATTCTGGAAGAGCACAGAAGGGCCACTGGCTCTAGGGCCACCGGTCTGGCCCCTGACTTTACCTTACCCTTACCTCCCGCCGAAACCGAGCTTTACCCAAATCTAAAAGCTTAACCTCTTAACTCCCGCCTGAACCGAGAGGATCTTTTTCCTCACGTCATCAGATTTTTTTTCCATCATTTTTTTGTTGGGTATTCAACTCATTTTTGTAACTCATTTTTTGGGTCATTTTTGGTCATTTTTTTGGTAATTTTTTGGTCAATTTTTTATACAATTTTTGTCACATTTCTGTATTTTTTTGTTATTTCTTTTGTCATTTTTTTTTGTCATTTTTGTGACACTTTTGCCACTTTTTCATCCATTTTTCGTCACTTTTTTGTCAAACTTTTCTCACTTTTTTGTCACATTTCCATCATTGTTTTCGTCTCAGTTTTGTCGCTATTTTCACACCTTTTTCCCAGAAGCTTTTGGATTGGGGTAAAGCCAAACTGGAGAAAATGTGCTCGGTTCAAGCGGGAGTTAAGGGGTTAAAAGAAAAGCATCCAAAAACAAAAAAGTCATGAAAAAGCAACAAAAACATGACAAAAATGTAGCAACAACGTGACAAAAAGTTACCATCACTTTTCTAGATTCTAGCTTTCAAATGAGGCGTTACAGTGTTGATCTCCAGTCAAGAAGCTTTTAGATTTGGGTAAAACCGAACTGAAGAAAATGCTCTCGGTTAAGGCGGGGGGTCAGAGGTTAACATATGTATTTGTGGAAGTGTCACATTTACGCTAATTTGGGCCAGGCTGACCAGAGTCCAGGGCTGTTTTTCGGTCCCAGTCCGCCCCTGGCTACAGACCAGTTTAACGCCTCATTTGAAAGCTAAGACCTACTAAACTGATATACACGGATTTTATTCCTTGCGTTGTTGCCATGTAGTCATTTTTTTAAAGTTACTTTTTCTCGTAACTTTTTTTTGTTTTTTTTTTAACGTTTTTTTGTTACGTTTTAGTCACTTTTTTGTTGTATTTTTGTGGCTTTTATTTGCTGTGTCTTCGTCAATTTCTTGTCATGTTTTTGTTGCTCTTTTAACTTTCTTTAAACGATTTTTTTTGTTGTTGCTTCGTTTCGATTTCCGTTTTTGTTGCTTTATTCAAGAAGCTTTTAGATTTGGGTAAAGCCAAACTGGAGAAAATGCACTCGGTTCAGGCGGGGGTTAAGAGGTTGACGTCGTCCTTTCACGTTTTTACGTTCCAAATATCGAAAAACGTAACTTACGTATCGAGCCTGATTTTCTTCAAAGCAACAGTTTCTCCCGTGACTTTATTCTTCGCTTTGTAAACCACTCCGTACGTGCCCTCTCCGATCTTTTCCACTTTCTGAAACGCATCCATTTGATCAAAATAAAACGTTTTTCTTTGTAGTTGGCAGCTGGTTTAGCCCCGACAAGAGCGTCTTTGTATGGAGCGATGCTAACGACAGAAGAGCGGCACTCGGGGCGTGGAAACGGAGCATAAAAATTAACTTATCCGCCACATTTCCGACTCGGTAACGCCGTAGAAAATAGTCCGTGGGTTAAACTCCCTTCACGGGGTGTTTTAAGAGCGTATCTCGTTTGTTTCTGGTGTTTTTTTTAGCCCGTAAAACAGCGCGGTGGACGCTCGTCTCCGGAGCCGACAACAACACACTGGTCTTTCCCGCGTTGCCATGGGGACGTGTGATTCATAGACCGAGGCAGCCCGCTGGAGGAGGGCGGGGAGCGTTTTTTAGCTCATTTAGAAGTGTTACAGCCTGTATATTCACAAAACGTTATCCAGGAAGAGTTACAAAGCGATGTGTATTTTTACATTTGTGGTTAAATGCGCGCAGAAGAGTCAGAATTAAAGCGAGAACAAGTTGATAGCTGTGTAGGAACACCGAGTGATGAAGACTACGAATGGAACGCACCTCTCACACATGTAGTGACGCTGTACGTAAACGACGTGAGAGAGGCGGAGCTTGTAGTCTTATGCTCTACCCGCAAGTTTATCAGCTAGTGGTGGAAAGTAACAAAGTACAAGTAAAAGGTACAGATTATAGGTACTTTTGCTTTTTTTTAAAGTACATTTTAAGATGAATACTGTTTACATTCAGTGTTAATTTCGTCAACTAAAATATTTAGTCTTGATTTTAGTCAAAGTGATATTTTTGACGACTAAAATTGGACTAAAACTAAATTAAACGTTTTTCATGAGACTAAAACTATGACTAAAATGTCCAGATATTTTAGTCGACTAAAATAAGACTAAATAAAAATGAATAGGAGAGACTAAAATCAGCCAAACTTCTATTGTCCGTCTGAAAAAGACTCAGATCATGTAAATTCACTGCCAAAGGATCAGCTCTGAGCTTTGTTCATGTGGAGCAGCTCCATGAAGTCGAGGACCTTGATTAAATATGATTATAATGAATTTTATAAATGCAAAGTCGACTAAATCAGTCTTAATTTTAGTCGACTAAAACTAGACTAAAATTGAAACGTTTTTTTAAAAACTAAATCTCAACTAAAACTAAATTAACACTGTTTACCATTTACTTAACTACATTTTAGACCCTGTATCTGAACTTTGTATTCCACTACTATTTTTAAATTAGGTTGGGAGAGGGGTGAATAGTCTGTGTCCAGGGTGAGAAGGGTCAGCTGTGATCCGACCCACACGCCTCCTGCAGAGGGAGTCAGGTACGCGGAGCTTGTACAGCTTGTCTCGTAGCAGTCCAGGGAGGCAGAGCTGAAGTCCACAAACAGGATCCTGACGTAGGTTCCTGAGGAGTCCAGACTTGTTGGCTCCGTAGGCAAACTGCAGTGGCTCCAGGAGGGGGACGGTGATGTCCTTGAGGTGTGGCAGGACCAAGAGCACAAAAAAAACATGTAAAACTGAGCAGATACTGCAAAACACAACAGGCGCTGAGAGACTGGGGTCCAGGGATTGTCCCAGGAACACCATGTATTTGACATCAACTCACAAGGTCTGTGATATTCTTACAGAGGTTTGAATTGGTGCCATAAATGTGGGTACTTCGTATAAAAATTTGAGAACTCTAGCTCAGTCTAGCTTCAGTGAGTTACAGGTGCTGAAGCAAAAAGTGTTATAACAATGCCCTGTCTCCCCTATACATATACATGTCCTGCTGTACAAATGTGCCTCCGTTACCTCAGGATTTTTTATTGTTTTATTAGCTCAATCCAAATACATTATAAATAATTTGGATGTTTAACAATATTTGTTGCACAGTGACTTTTCAGTTAGAGAAAGGGTTTGCCTTTGCAATTTTGTTTATGTTGATGAACTTTAATTAAATACAATGCATATATTTAAAATATATTTACATTTCACTTCACGTTGGTCTCAGTCCCTCTGCACAGCGTGGGGCCAGCTTCACGTTGGTCTCAGTCCCTCTGCACAGCCTGGGGCCAGCTTCACGTTGGTCTCAGTCCCTCTGCACAGCGTGGGGCCAGCTTCACGGTCTCAGTCCCTCTGCACAGCCTGGGGCCAGCTTCACTTTGGTCTCAGTCCCTCTCCACAGCGTGGGGCCAGCTTCACGTTGGTCTCAGTCCCTCTGCACAGCATGGGGCCAGCTTCACGGTCTCAGTCCCTCTGCACAGCCTGGGGCCAGCTTCACGTTGGTCTCAGTCCCTCTCCACAGCGTGGGGCCAGCTTCACGTTGGTCTCAGTCCCTCTGCACAGCCTGGGGCCAGCTTCACTTTGGTCTCAGTCCTTCTCCACAGCCTGGGGCCAGCTTCACTTTGGTCTCAGTCCCTCTGCACAGCGTGGGGCCAGCTTCACGTTGGTCTCAGTCCCTCTGCACAGCCTGGGGCCAGCTTCACGTTGGTCTCAGTCCCTCTGCACAGCCTGGGGCCAGCTTCACTTTGGTCTCAGTCCCTCTGCACAGCCTGGGGCCAGCTTCACGTTGGTCTCAGTCCCTCTCCACAGCATGGGGCCAGCTTCACGTTGGTCTCAGTCCCTCTGCACAGCCTGGGGCCAGCTTCACGTTGGTCTCAGTCCCTCTGCACAGCCTGGGGCCAGCTTCACTTTGGTCTCAGTCCCTCTGCACAGCCTGGGGCCAGCTTCACGTTGGTCTCAGTCCCTCTCCACAGCATGGGGCCAGCTTCACGTTGGTCTCAGTCCCTCTGCACAGCCTGGGGCCAGCTTCACGTTGGTCTCAGTCCCTCTGCACAGCCTGGGGCCAGCTTCACGTTGGTCTCAGTCCCTCTGCACAGCGTGGGGCCAGCTTCACGTTGGTCTCAGTCCCTCTACACAGCGTGGGGCCAGCTTCACGTTGGTCTCACTCAGTCCTCCACAGCCTGGGGCCAGCTTCACGTTGGTCTCAGTCCCTCTGCACAGCGTGGGGCCAGCTTCACGTTGGTCTCAGTCCCTCTACACAGCGTGGGGCCAGCTTCACGTTGGTCTCACTCAGTCCTCCACAGCCTGGGGCCAGCTTCACGTTGGTCTCAGTCCCTCTACACAGCACAGACAGGCGCCTCAGCTCTGCTCCCTCTAAAAGTGTGTGCACTGTGCAGCAAACAAAACGCCGCAAAAGTTGGATTTAAATTCCAATATCACCTCATTGTCACACAATGCCACGCAGATAAATGGTAAGGACTTTGTTTCTATCTTAAACAGTGTGCTTTGGAAAACAGTAGGTTTGTGACATTGTACTTCACACATGCATCTACATAGTCACAACATAGACTTGTTGCTCTGATTACGGAGCGACAAGCATTTGCAGTAACCCTGTATTACTCGCTTGACCAGCTTCTGCCATTGCCTTTTAATTCAAGGATCCTTTGGCAGAAGGCAAGTTCAAACATGAGCATAAAGGGCGTTAAGATTATACTTGGAGGAGGTCTTAATATTTTTGAGTCCTTTACAGTGCTCGTGGAGGTCATTGGAAAACACAGAGCTATATCTGGCTATAAGGTAAGTCCAATAAAAGTAGTAGTAGTTATGGAAATAGACAAATAGTACAAAATACATAGTGTCAGAGATATTAGCCCAAAACAAAAGAATCAGCATTTTGACAGTCACCATAGCTAGCATAGTTAGGTAGTATTTACAGTGGGGGGAAAAAGTGAGTACACACATTTCTGCCTAAATTGGTCATAAAATGTGGTCTGATCTTTATTAAAACTAGAAATGCAATGGCTGCGCCATTGCGATTGACTGCGGAAATGCGGGAAGCGAATGCAGAAATTGCATAAACTCTTCAAATTGCATAATCTAATTTGCATAAACTGGTAAAATGCATAAAATGTCATGTTGCATAAACTGTATAAACTGCATAAAGTGGTAAAATGCATGAATGGGTTCATTTGCATAAATTATGTAAATTGCATAAACTCTTTAAAATTCATAAATCCTAAATGGCATAAACTCGTCAGTTGCATAAACGCTTTAAAATGCATAAACTGGTTAAATCCCATAAAGTGGTTACTTTGCATACATTGTTAATATTGCATAAACTTTTATATTCCATAAACTGGTCAAACTGTTGAAATGGCCTCAGTGCTTGATTGGCAGAAGCTGCACAAATGGCTGAAAGGCCTGGAGTCTCCCCATTGGCTGGATTCCCCCATACACACCAATGCAAAAATTTCAAACTCCTGTATAAAAAAACTGGAAATCTGCAGAAGGCCAATTTTTTCTCAAAACCCACAAGTTGCAGAAGCTGAACATGCACAAAGTGCAGAAATTGCAGAAAATGCAGAAAAAAGTGCAGAAAAGCATGGATGTGCGGCAGCCCCATTATAAGTCAATGGGAAAAATCTCCGACATTTCGGCCGATTGCGGAAAAACCATAAGTTGCAGAAGTCCCAAAAGTAATAGCACCCTTTTCCTCAACATGCGGAACATTTTGATGCATAACTTGCATAAATTGCACAAAGCATGAAGGTGCTGAAAGCTCTAGAAAATCGGGAAAAAGATGGAAGAGGAATAATAATAAAGAACATGAAAACCAATAATTGACTGCGGAAGAATTCCGCAGTCAATCAATTACAAGAATGAGTAAACAGTGTATGCTTAAACAAAACATGGCTGACCCTCCTTTGGCAGCAACACCTTCATCCAGACGTTTCTTGTCGTTGCAGATTAGACGTGCACAACAACCAGGATGAATCTTGGACCAAGATTCCTGGGATGTCCGGTATGAGCGGCTTTTTTAAGGTCGTGCCACAGCGTCTCAATGGTTTAGGTCAGGACTTTGACTGGGCCATTCCAGAACGCGGATTTTATTCTGAAACCATCGTGAAGAGGATTTGCTTTTGTGCTTTGGGTCACTTACTTATTCCTCCCTGTCCTGTGAATGTTAACATGTTATGGCCAATAAAATGACAATAACATGTAAATGTTTGGGTGGCATTAGTTCAAGCAGACACTGTTTACTCATTCTTGTGATTTTAAGGCAAGGCAAGTTTATTTGTAGAGCACAATTCATACACAAGGCAATTCAAAGTGCTTCACAGTTGCATAAATACAAGAAAACATAGAATAGAATCAATAAAAACATCAACATAAAACTAATCAATTACAGTAAAGGCAAGAGTGTAGATAAAATACTTTCAGTTAAATGCATTTTTAAGTCTTGTTTAGATTCGCTCTGTCTTGAGCACTATTTTTTCTTGCTCGTTACCTAGCCTCTGGTTTGACGCTCCTTCTCCTCTGGACATCAACATAAAATTAATCAATTACAGTAAAAGGCAAGAGTGCAGATAAAATACTTTCAGTCATATGAATGGGCAAAAAGAACTGTTTTCAGCCTGGATTTGAACATTGTCAGAGTTGAGGCCTGTCTCACATCCTCATGAAGACTGTTCCAGATTTTAGCTGCATGAAACTGAAACGCAGCCTCACCGTGTTTATTATTGACTCTGGGAACCACCAGGAGGCCCCTCCCTGAAGTTCTCAGGGCCCGAGATGGTTCATACGGCTCTAACATGTCAGAGATGGACTTTGGTGCTAAACCATCAAAAGACTTGTACACAAGCAGAGCTGTTTTAAAGTCTATTCTCTGAGTGACAGGAAGCCAGTGCAGAGACCGGAGCGCTGGACTAATATGGTCGTATTTCCTGGTTCTTGTCAGGACTCGAGCAGCAGCGTTCTGGATGTACTGTAGCTGTCTGATAGCTCGTTTTTTAATAAAGAAAAGACCACAGTGTTTTTGGGCTGTAACCAATTTAGGCAGAAATGTATCAAATTCCAAGCGGTGTCCCACAGGGATCCATTTTAGGGCCATTAATATTGTTTGCGGGGCATTACACAGCTTGAAATCACAACACCGAGTCGAACTAATGTTACTCCGCAAAGTGTTGAGACTGAGCTGTGTGATGACAACCTGCTCTGCCTTTCAGGTCAACTACATAAGCTTCAAATAACTACATCAGCGGACCCTTCAGTTATCCTTATATCTTTGCACCATGCCGTCCGTGACAGAGGAGCCGTGCCACGAGCTGCACCACTTAGTCTCCAGCAGCAGCCCGCTCATCAGTGCCATCTTGTTTGGAGCGGGAATACTCGGAAACGTGGCTGCTCTGGTGATACTGGAGATGCAAAGGCGCAGAAAGAGCCAAACAGATCGGAGCCATAAACCTTCGCTTTTCCACATTTTCGTCACAGCGCTGTTGTTCACAGACCTGGCGGGGACGTGTTCGGTCAGCCCATTGACGCTGCTTTCGCACTCTCAGAACATGACTCTCGTTGGGATGTCGCCCGAAAGTCACCGCGTGTGCACATACTTCGGCCTCAGCGTGATGTTTTTCAGCCTGGCTTCGATGTTCCTACTCTTCAGCATGGCACTAGAGAGGTGCTTTGCCATCGGGTTCCCTCTTTTTTACAGCAGTCACGCCTCCAGAAAGTGCGCCTTCATCACAATCCCGACTGTGTTTTTGCTTAGCGCTTCATTCTGCCTCTTGCCTTTTGGCGGATTTGGGAAATACATTCAGTACTGCCCTGGGACGTGGTGTTTTATAGACATGAATCCAGAGCGAAAGGAGGACCGCGTCTACACCATTCTCTACGCCACAGTGATGCTGGTGCTTGTGCTGGCGATAGTGGCGTCGAACCTTTTCGTGGTGTACCGGCTCTTGCGGTTGTACCAGAGGCGGAGGTCCAAGAGGGGGCGCAGGGAGACGGCCACTGCTGAAGCGGTGGAGTATCTCATCCTGCTGGTGTTCATGACCATCATCTTCATCATCTGCACCATACCACTAGTGGTGAGCACAAAAACACAAATTAGTGCACATGTTCTGGATATATTCGCCCAAGTATCAGTACTCCTGCTTGAAGGAATAGGCCACCGTTTTTACATACTGAGATATGTTCTTACCTTAGCTTTGATAAGTTCTTTAGGATCTGTCTGATCTTCACCCGTGCCTTCAGTCACGTAAACACAGCACAGACGGCGTTAGCATTTAGCCTCTCCCTCTCTCCTCTATAGCTCCAAAACTGGTCAAGATAGAAGCTACCAAGCTCTTCCACGTTTTCCCTATTTAAATATGGTTACGTGAAGTGTTACACTACAAAGTATAATTACACAAAATTAGACAATGTGGATTTTCTAAGCGGATAAAAGGGGGAACTATATTGTAAGGCGTAATAATACCAGGAGAAGTTCGAAATCCGCGCAGTAATCTTCACTTTACTGTGCGGATGCCAAATTACTCCTGGTATTATTACGCCTTACAATATAGTCCCCCCTTTTATCCGCTTAGAAAATCCACATTGTTTAATTTTGTGTAATTATACTTTGTAGTGGAACACTTCACGTAACCATATTTAAATAGGGAAAACGTGGAAGAGCTTGGTAGCTTCTATCTTGACCTGTTTTGGAGCTATAGTGGAGAGAGGGAGAGGCTAAATGCTAACGCCGTCTGCGCTGTGTTTACGTGACTGAAGGCACAGGGGAAGATCAGACAGGTCCTAAAGAACTCGTCAAAGCTAAGGTAAGAACATATCTCAGTATGTAAAAACGGTGGCCTATTCCTTTAAGGGGACGAGATAGAATTTAAAAAGGTTAAAATTATGTATTTTCCACCCCCTACTTGCTCCAGCAATGTCCTAATGTGTAGAATGAGCCCAGACCAATTCACCACAACTGCTGCTAAAAGCCTGCACTGTCACTCAAAAAGAATATTAACTATCTCCACCGTCATGCACGAGCATCGAGACTACAGTAGCCGCTACATCAGAAAACTTTAGGGCTTTTCATAACATCTCCACTTATTACTGACACCACTTGTTCCAGGTATTTCCAACCAGGTTGTTAACTAGGATATTTGACTCCACTTTCCACCCTCTTTCTCTTTTTCCTCTCCAGGTCCGTGTGTATTTGAACTCTCTTGATCATCATCGCGTCGAGTCACACAAAGTGGACATGCTTGCCCTGCGCTTCATCTCCATCAACCCCATCGTCGACCCCTGGGTGTTCATCCTGCTCTCCCCCGGTGTCCTGCGCTTCTACTGGGCGTCAGTGTGCAGGGCGCCCTGGTGCGAATCCAAAGCATCTAACTTAAAACTGAGCAAACAGCGGGGCCTGAAGGGTGGCGGCTCACTATGAGTGTGTCTGTTGCCGCTACAGTTGGTTTGAGTTGATCAAATTGCAAAAAATATCTCCCGAGCTAGCCCTGATTTGCCACTGATGCTATTGGAACCACCATTTAAGTCTGTGTTTACTAGATTTTTTTTTATTGATGACTAAATTAGTTATTAGTTACTATTTCAATAATCGATTTGTTGTCGATTAATCGTCTCGCTGTTTTAGCCCTAACCCAAAATCCTCATGAAATGTCCGTTTGCTTATTAATCCAACATCTACAAAGAGCCATCAGGTCTTGTTTCTCCTCATGATTACAGCAGAATATTATATTATATCTACGAGCAACACCGAGAGGCTGAGTGTGAGGCGTTCAAGGGTTGCGGGGGAAAAGTTCACAAATTAACCTCTTACCACCCGCCAAAACCAAATCCATTCTTTCCTCTATGCCATTGTCGTCACTTTTTATTTCCCTTATGTGTTTTTGTCACTTTTTCATTACTTTTTTGCTGCTCTTCTGTCACTTTTGTGCTGGATTTTAGTATTTTTTTGCTGGATTTTTGTCATTTTTTCTGCTGGATTTTAGTATTTTTTTGCTGGATTTTTGTCATTTTTTCTGCTGGATTTTAGTATTTTTTTGATGGATTTTTGTCTTTTTTTTTGCTGGATTTTAGTATTTTTTTGCTGGATTTTTGTCATTTTTTCTGCTGGATTTTAGTATTTTTTTGATGGATTTATGTCACTTTTTTGCTGGATTTTTGTCTTTTTTGCTGGATTTTTGTCTTTTTTTTTTGCTGGGTTTTTGTCTTTTTTTCTGCTAGATTTTTGTCTTTTTTTGATGGATTTATGTCACTTTTTTGCTGGATTTTTGTCTTTTTTTGATGAGTTTTTGTCATTTTTGTCGCGTTTTTTGCCTCTGTTTTGAAGAAGCTTTTAGATTTGGAGAATTTGGAGAAAACATGTTCAGGTAGGAGTTAAGAGGTTAAGGTTAGGGCCAGGGAAATGGTTAAACTTTAGGGTTAGGATTAGGATTATTTGTATTTTTAGACAAACCAACTCATAGATCTATACGAAATCACAGCAGACCGTCCCTCCGGAGCATACGATCTAGCACTAACCCATTAAAACTGAGGGTGCAAACATTTCAAAATGAGGTTGCAATGCACCCTTTTGCACCCCCGTATAAGGGCCTGTTCAAACCAACAATGGGGAAATGAAGTTGCTGCAGTCAAGAGGAGAAAAGGAAAACAAAGTGACAAAACCATAAGCACAAATGTGTAATCAAGAATTTCAATAGGCCTGCATTTTCAACTAAATAAGCTTTTCTTTAAATTCAAATTAGACTGCATGTGGCTTTTAAGTTTTGTTTTTTCTTTCCCTGTCATTTTCATCATGAATTGATCACAGAATGCTCAGAGTACACACAGAGGACCACAAACTGTGCCCTCTGGTGGCGGTTTTGCAGATGTGCAAGGAATTTTGTTTCTGATGTAGTAACTTAGTAGTTGCACCTGCAAGTCAAATTAAGCAATATGTTGATTATTATGTATAACACATGAATTAATTAGTCAATGTGCTCCCGAGTAGAATGATTAAGATTATTGCAATCCCTTAAGAGAGTTTGAGAGTTGTATAAACACTATGAGTACTTTTCTACTGAATTAGTCTATTACTACTACTACTATGATTACTTCTACTACTATTACAATTACTTGACATCTGACTGTTGGCATTACCATTTCACTGTTTCAGAGGCGGACTGGGACGGAAAAACGGCCCTGGACTCTGACCAGCCAGGCCCAAAATTATTATTATTATATTATTTTAACCTCTTACCCCCCACCTTTACAAAGTGCATTTTCTCCAGTTCGGCTTTACCCAAATCCAAAAGAGAGCCTCATTTGAAAGCAAACACCTCATGTTTTTGTCACTTTTTTGTTGTGTTTTTGTCATATTTTTTGTCTTTCATTGCTTTGTCGTTTATTTGTTGCTTTTCTCGCACATTCTTGCTCCGTTTTCATCCTTGTTTTGTCGCCATTTTGATGCTTTTCTTTTAAGCTCTTAAATTTTGGAGAAAGCTTGGTTAAATCGGGGGGTAAGAGGTTAAAGAGAAAACCGAGAGGCTTCAACTACAGCTGTTTATTTATCCTCTGTGTCATCTCTCTAACTTTCCCCCAAAGCTATTAGGACTCTTTTAACTACAATCCCTAAAGTCGATCCCCAAATCCAGAGAAAAACCTTAAAAAACAAACGTATTAGTTGGTAGATAAGTGTGTGACGCTGAGTCAAATAGCTGAATGTTGTGGTATGTCGGTCATGTGGGGTGTGGGAAGGATTTGAAGTGAGCACATGAGGGGTCACATGCAGAGCAGACGGACACAAAGAGACTCTGCTTAAACCTGTTTCGCTAAAGACTTTGATTTTTTTTTCCGCCGGCCAGTCGGGCTTCACGGAAACATTTCACTCGCTGGAAGATTTCAGTTAAACTAGTCTCAAATTAGGCCCACACTGGCTGGAGCTGTTTCTGCTGTTCTGCTTCTCGTGCTCCACCAGCCGTAATTAAAGCATTCCTCCACCAATCCAAAGGTCAGCGGTTCAAATCCTCTCATTAAACTTTTGGGCCACTTTGCTTTCACTAAGAAACTAATAATAGCCTATTGCAATAAGTCAATTCTCCATTGATTTATATGAGAAATTGTAAAGGCCTTTTCTCAGAATACAACACACATGCAAAACACAACATTTTCCAACTTTGTATTGAACAAGATTTCAAAGCTTTTGCAGGGGACCTTTTTCAAAATGTGATCCCTGCTTGATTTATTGAGCTTTGAGCCATGAAAACAAGGCACAATCAGAAGTTTTTTTTCACTTTTTACTAGTGTATTCAAAAACTCAACCATGTATCCACATTTCACATCACTTTTCAGTAAAAATATAAACAATTTTGGCCATGTTTTTGTATAAAAGGTCTTAAATTATGAACATTAAATGAAAGAAATGTGCAATATATGTTTTTTTAAATATTTTCTTTACCCATATTGTCAGTAAACTTCAGGAAAAGTGTCATATTGATATCCCTAATTTGACTTAAAGCAGTACTAAGTAACGTGTTTACCTTAATAAATCCTTTCCGTAGTCCCTGTGGGGGTAATACAAGTGTTTATGGGATGATTGGAGGGTCTTTCATCTCCCCCTGGTGTCTCTGGACAGAAAACCATGTTTGCAACTTGACTGCCACCGGTCCGGAGAAAGCAATACACACTAATGGAATCACGAAGAAGAAGCTAACAGGCTAACGGGCAAAGCTAACTGCGGGCTAACGTCACTTTAAACAGTATTTACAGCCAAGTTTGAGTGAAAAAAAATATTTCCATTGTATAATTGTTGTTGTAAGTTACTTAGTACTGCTTTAAAGGGACTATAGGGAGTTTAAAAATGTTAAAATTATGTAGTTTCCTCCCCCTACATGTTCCAGCCATGTCCTAATGTGTAGAATGAGCTCAGACCTGTTCACCACAACTGCCTCTAAAATCCTGTACGGTCACTCAAAAATGTGTCACTTCGGCCCGAATTGCCGTCATGCACGAGCTTAATATAGAAGGTGCAGTTACACATATGACCTGAGGTGGCAGTAGTGAGTATAAAATGGCGAACTTGCATCCTGCCCCTTTAAGGTTAATGTTAAGGTATACTTCATTGTCCCCATATTTGTCCTCTGCATTTGACCCATCCTTCCGATGCCGCTGGGGAAGCCCGTAAAGAGCAGTGGGCGGCGACAGGGCCCAGGGACCCATCTCCAGATGTGGAGCCAGGCTGATGGTCGGAATCACCTGGCTGGAGGATTCACCTATTGTAAATGTTTTAAGTTCAGTTCAGTTCAGTTTATTATGAATATAAAGTAAAAACATTTACACATTCATTCATGGAGTATTGCATATTCATAAATGGGACGCCCTTGAAGCAACAGTTTGCTAAAATATATGGGGCCCAATAAGACACAATATTAAAAACACAAACATACATTAATACATTAGCAACCTAGGAAACATTACCTTTGGTGCCTTTTTCCTTCCAAACCTACAGTATAACTAACCTTACCTACTCTAATCTAAAACTACCTTATCTTACTTTTATTACTTTAGCAATGCATCAATTTAAAAGGGTACACACTATATGCTCACACACATTGGGACATACTACCATCAGACACAAGCTTTTTATTTATTTATTTGTATTTATTTATTTATTTTAGAGGTCCAGCTAGGGTTTATTGTATTTTCCTAGAAGCTCAGTTTTTAATTTCTTTTTAAAAATGGCCAAAGATGTTGCAGTTTTAATGTCAGTGTTCATTCTGTTCCACATTTCTGGGCCTTTACACGCCACACTAAGACTTAATGGTATAGGGTAAACCATACGCAGACACGGGGAGAACATGCAAACTCCACGCAGAAAGGCCTCATCCAGGTGGGAATGGAACCAGGGTCCTTCTAGCGGTGAAGCACAAGCGCTAACCGTGCTCTCACTGCGCCGAGGGAGTGAGTGATGCAGGCAAGAATACAGACACTGAATGACTCTGTGTTCAGCATCGGTGTTCACTGATGAATGGATTTTGCTCATAGGACGTGGATTCCTGGTTGGTGTTCAGCCTGAGGAGGAGGAGAGAGGGGGGTCAGAGGAAGGAAGAGAGAGAGAGGGAGAATACGGGGGCAGAAAGAGAATAAAAGGATATTATTTAGACCTCGTCCTGACCGTCGTCTTGTGATGCAGCCGCTCCAGCTCAGACGTCACACATGACACGAGTACAGAACGAGCTCATCAACTCCAGGGTTTGTGCATCCCAGTAAAAAACATTCAATTATATGAATGGTGCCTTAAATGTAGTTTAAACAGATCATTACATTTGATTTGGCATTAGAACAGCATTTCTTTGAAAATAATGACTAGTAATATTGTAGTACACTGCAAAAAGTCATTAACTAGATCAGTATAAACATCTCAATTTGAGCAAAATAATCCAAATTTTAGTTGTTTTGACGAGTTAAGAAGTTCTTGGGCATTTGTCCTGGATTATTTCACTTGTTCTGAGATGTTTCTGACTCGTTTCGATATATTTCGTCCTCATTTCAGGACATTTTCTTTGCCAATGGGGAAAGAAAATTGGTCTTATCTCATTGGCAATTTTACTTTCTTATTTCAAGCGAGATTTACCCTAGAACTGGTCTGAAATGTCCTCAAACAAGCAAAGGAAACTCAAGTCATTTAAGCCAATGCTTGATATTGACTTTTTGTAGTGTATATTCTGTATTAGTAGTTACACACTGCAAAAAGTGAATATCAAGAATTGGCTTAAATGACTTGAATTGAGGAAATGTATCTTGTTTTGAGCGGTTTTCATTCATTTAGATACTTTTCCTGATCGGACCAAGTTTACTTTGCTTGTTTGAGGACATTTCAGACCAGTGCTAGGGTAAATCTCGCTTGAAATAAGAAAGTAAAACTGCCAATGAGACAAGACCAATTTTCTTACCCCATTGGCAAAGAAAGTGACCTGAAATAAGGACGAAATGTATCGAAACGAGTCAGAAACATCTCAGAACAAGTGAAATAATCCAGGACAAATGCCCAACAACCAGTCAAAACAACAAAAAAATGGATTATTATGCTCAAATTGAGATGTTCATACTAATCTCAGTGCAGCTATAAAAATGTAACATGTTGTAACAGTATGTATTACACATTACTGTTTCAAAAATGGAGCTGAGTTACATTACTTTGAGTTACTTAAACAAAATAAACTGAAAATAGCAATAATGCCACGGAGCAACACTGCAGTCAAAGATTTCCTCTTCCTTCTCTCTGCTTTGTTTGAAAACGATGTCTCCCTGATCCACTCTTTCACAAGGTACCGGACCGAACACAAGAAAATGTATTGATCATTTCAGCATTTCATTCTCATGTACTGATTCAAACGGATTATGTTGCTTCATAAAACAGTCCTTTCTACATTAGGAGCTCTGTTCTGTCTCCAGCCGTGCCAGGGGGCGTCTCCAGACCAGCACTCCCTCATGATGTCACGCTTTAGAGGGGGTTTCTCTGTGGTGCGGGGCCCTTATAGTTCCTGGCGGGGGCCCTTTCCCCGGTCTTGTCCTGGTCCGGGTTCAGTAGTTCTCCAAAATGATGCCCAGGATTGTGCTGCTGCTGCTGCTGATGGCTGTGTCTGCGGGCCACGCCAGTGAGTATCTGAACTATTTGTTTCAAGTTGTGTGTTTAGTGATTAAGGGCGTGACTTTATGAACATGATGAATGACTGACAGAGAAAGTGGCTGTTTATGACCAAAGATAATTGAAATTTTAAGCGTGTAATTATTGTGTGTTTAGAGAAAGCCGTAATCACTGACTTCATGGTGGTTTTATCTTCATTTGACAGTCAAAACTTGATGAAAGATCTTATTTTGCTTGAAATAAAACTGGTGTGGTTGTTTTATCTTAATTTAACTTTAAATATCTTGCCTCATGGACAGATTTCTTGAAATTAGAGTCTGAAATCAAGGCCAAATTTGCTTATTTGAAGAAGATTTCACTTATTTCAAGATTAGGCTTTACAGCGTGCTACGACTGCACTATAAATATTTATGTACACTGCAAAAAGTAAATATCAAGCATTGTCTTTAATGACTTGAATTGAGGAAATGTATCTTGTTTTGAGCGTTTTTCGCTAATTTAGACACTTTTCCTGATCGGACCAAGTTTACTTTGCTTGTTTGAGGACATTTCAGACCAGTTCTAGGGTAAATCTCGCTTGAAATAAGAAAGTAAAATTGCCAATGAGATAAGACCAATTTTCTTACCCCATTGGCAAAGAAAATGTCCTGAAATAAGAACGAAATGTATTGAAACGAGTCAGAAACATCTCAGAACAAGTGAAATAATCCAGGACAAATGCCCAAGAACTCCTTAACTAGTCAAAACAACTAAAATTTGGATTATTATGCTCAAATTGAGATGTTTATACTAATCTAGTTAATTACTTTTTGCAGTGGATGTTTTCAGTACAAGCAGCAACATTAGCTATTTTACAGAAGTGAATCAATGCCACATTTAATCTTCACTGATGAAATAGACTCTGGAAATTGTTGGACAGACCTTCCATTGATTGAATAAATGAGGACAAAGGAGATAAAAAAAAAGTGGGCCTGCCTACAAAAGCTGTAATGTCACGTTCATGTCGATATCTCCCACTAGCGTTATGAAAAGGACGTATGTTGAAGGCTTTCACTCTCCAAAATATGACTCTAAATCACCCACACTTGCACTACCCTAAGTCTTCTCCATTGCTCTTGAAAGGAGTCCTGATTCCCAGTCGGTGGGCAGGTTACGTGGTTAAGTTCCCCCTCTGGCTGTGAGGGCTGAGCCTGGTCCCCGTGGATTAAACGTGGTGCTCAGCTGACGATCACATGAAGGGGATTGTGGGGGGTTTAGGGCCGTGTGACTCCGACGGACCAGACACACCTCGCTCAGATATGTGCTACTACAAAACTCTCGACCTGCGAATGCCTCTGTTTCACTAATTCACACAGACGTCACTTAGAAATGGCTTTGAGTTTTGGGCCAATTACACAGAATCAGTGAAGCCAGACATTGTTAGCAAAAAGTGAATTTTTAAAGCTCTTTTTTCATATCTATGTGTGGCTGTCTAAGTTTCCTGAATCTCTCCTAACAACGATTG
The DNA here is from genome assembly GCF_951799975.1 of Gobius niger. Taxonomy (NCBI): domain Eukaryota; kingdom Metazoa; phylum Chordata; class Actinopteri; order Gobiiformes; family Gobiidae; genus Gobius; species Gobius niger. The sequence goes on from NC_136875.1 coordinate 10,621,970, forward strand.
CTCTCTCAGGACAGAGATCTCAGTTCACCCGGTATCGCTCCTGGAACACACGCATGTACCCGTTCTGGAGAGACGGGGATGTGAGGTTCAGGAACTGCTGGAGGGGTGAGCTACAACAACAGTTTCTACGACTGCAACAATGGCTACTACAACTGCTAGAGACATTGATGCCGAAGCCTTAATTCTTCTATTTGATTGTTAATAATGTTTTCTGTCTCAGGTGGTAACGTGACTTTTGAACTGAAGAACGACGCCCCGACTCTGACTGGATCCAAAGCCACGTTCAGCATAAACTTAAACTTTCCTTCAAACCAAACCGTGCTCGCCGACGGGACAGTGGTGTGGGCTCAGAACTGCACTGTGGACGGTAAGGAGGAACACTACTTCTACTAGTTCTCGTAGAAGTTGTGTTCTTTTGTCTAATGCTAGTGCCACTTTTACTTTTACAATTGCTGGTACGGATATTCTAAGTATTAAGATTGGAAACGGTAAATGGACTCAACTTATACAGTGCTTCTCTACCTTTATCAGGCCCAAGAGAATAGAATAAAATCACTATTAATTTGGGTCATCCATTTGTTTTGGCTTGCATATCAGTATGACACACAACAGAGGGTATTTATTGCCCCTTCAGAGACTGACTCGAATGGTCAGACGAGCGCAATGTTTATTTATTTATTTATTTATGAACATTTTATTAAAGGATCAGCCCCAAGAGATGAATCATCTCGTTTTCATGAGGGTCCTAAAAATGTCCAAGAAAAATAGAACAGAAAACAGCAGAGTAGATGCAATCAAATCAAACAAACTGATAACAGTAATAATAATAATACAATAAAAACTAGACAATAAAAATAAACAAACCTTAACGCACACACACCACACACACTCACACACTAGCTCTCATATTTCACCTCCCCACCTATTATCGAAGGAGTACAGTGGTTCCCAAACTGTGTTTTTTATGGTAAATGGCCACAACTTATACAGCACCTTCCACCCCCCTTAGGTCCAAAGCGCTCCAAATTAATGAGCCAGTCACCAGTTTATGCCACTAGACACAATTTAAACTATTTTTAGGTTAATTTTACATTGTTATTATTAGTATTATTTTTAAACACATCATGAAGGTGCTTCAAGGGTCAAGTGTTTTGAAAGGTACTTGGTGTGAGATGTTTGAGAACCACTGGTGTAACATAATGCATACAAGACAATACCTTTTCTAGTATAACACTTCATCACAGATATAACGAAGAAAGTTGGCACTCAATGTACAAAGTGTGCACATAATGTCTTGAGTTCTTGTCTCTGGGTCCCGCACTGATGGTAGATGAACTTCTCCTGCATGAGACATCGAGACTCCCGCCTGTTTCTCAAATATCCACTGTGGACACCATTGTTTTTCCTAAAACTAAAGCTAAAACGGGAGCCGTTTTCCTGAAGGTGTGAGACGAGCTTAAACAATGTTCAAATCCAGGCTGAAAAACAGTTCAATTTTATCAAAGTAAACTTTGATTTTGATCATTATTTTTGTTGCCTTTTAGGTTTACTTTGAACACATCCTTTTTGTGTTCCACACTCTGAATTACTCTGGGGGTCTTTTACCAAGAGTTTCACACAGTTTTACTCACACAGTTTTCCCTCATTTACACATCACAATGGGGCCCCAATACTGTCGGCATATATAAGCTTTATTGCTTCAGTGTTTTCCATTTTGAGCATCCATAATTGTATAGTTATACATTTTGAAAGACAAGTTAATATAAATTGCTCAAATAAGACTGATTAACTAATACACTTCCTTTCAAATGGAAAAATAGGGGCAACACAACAGCTATAATGTATTTTGTATTTTCCAGCTTGTCTTGATAAATGATAAATGAGTACAAAAAGTTTGCAACAACCTACCATGCTTGTTTTTGTAGTCCTATTATGTAGTACTCCAGGCAAATACTACTTCTATGACTGCTCAAGTAACACTACAAAAATCACTCTAGTACTCTTAACTTGGATGCTACCAGTGCTACTGTTGCTACTGCCCCTGCTACTCAATACATTACAAAATATTATATTGCAATATTTGGTGATGCACTATCTGTATCGCAAGAAGCCACAACACTGCAGAATCACTGTGATTGAGATTGGTTATAAATGTGCAAAACAATCTGTTACGTACAAATTTCCCATTTTAGTTCCATTTTAGTCTCATTTTGGTGCTGATTTGTGTTTTTAAGTCTAGTTTTGCCAATATTTTCCAATTACTGTTAATAAACTGTGTTTAAATTGAATGTCACATACCGTGTTGAAATGGTATATAGTAAAATATTGCAATAACATTATTGCAAGGTTGCACGTCTGTATCGCATACTGTACATTTGTTTCAATATTGAGCAGCCCTGGTTAGTGCACTGTTATTTAGCCATTTTACTTCAAGCAAAGCCATTAGAGTGAGCACATTATCGTAAAAGGTGAAAGACTGAAAGACAACAGTTTTCATCGATTTCTTTATTACATTATTATAATAATTACTGACTGTGCTCATTCTGTGTACCTCAGGGCAGCAGTACCAGGCGGGGCAGCCCGTGTACACAGACTCCCAGGGCACAGGAGTGTTCCCCGACGGGACGCCCTTCAGAGCCCAGAGGCGACCACAGCGCTATGTCTATGTGTGGAAGACATGGGGTGAGTGCCTAAATATTAATCTAATGAGATTTAGTACAACCCTCTTGATTGTTACTGTATTATTCTCATATAATTCTGATTAAAGGCTCAGACTTCTTAAAACCACTTAGCAGTGGCACTTTTCCAAAGTAACGTGAATGACGTCCCTCAGCAAATGCCTTATAAATTACAACGAGTACAATACAATATTACTGCTGAAAGAGTTTAGTTTAGTTTTTAAGCTTTTATTTTTGGAAGTCCTGATTATTTTATTATTTTATTATTATCAATTACTCCTCTGTTACACTGACTTAACTCGGTGCTGTGATTACAGGTCGTTTCTGGCAGGTGGCGGACGGTCCCTCCTCTTCTCTCTCCATCGGGACAGAGAACATCCCCATGGGCTCCTACAACATGGAGCTGGTCATCTACCACCAAAGAGGGAAGCAGAACTTCATCCCACTAGGCTACGCCTCTTCTGTGTTCACCATCACAGGTAAAACTATCGATTGCTGTATGTAAACACAAAATCCCTCAAATCAATCATACTATGTCCCCTCTTTCAGACCAAGTCCCCTTCACCATCTCCATGAGCCAAGTGAACGACCTGAACGCAGCGGACCAGAGCTTCATCCAGAACCGAGCGGTCGCCTTCAGTGTGAACCTCCACGACCCGAGCCAGTACCTCAGCGCCTCTGACCTCACTTTCACCTGGGACTTCGGGGATGAGACGGGGACACTGATCTCCAAGGAGCGCACAGTCACACACACGTACCTGTCTGTGGGAGCATTCAGGCCGCAGGTCATCCTGATGGCCAGCATCCCCACCTGCGGAGCCCCAACTGCAGGTATGGAAGGGCAAGAATACATGGCGTCCATTTAATAGAAACATACATGATCCCTTTTTGTTTATTGCGGTCTCCTCTCAGTGGTCCCCGTGGAATCCTCAGTCGCCCCTGCTGTGGTGGTGGTGGTGAGTCCAGCTGCTGTTCCAGACGCTGATGTTCCGGCCGTGGACACTGCAGTCGTCACAGAGACGGATGCAGCAGGTAAGATACCACCTCCAGCCACCAGGGGACAGTAAATGATCTTATGATTACAGTAGATTTAGTTTAAGCTGAAACAATCATAGCCTGTAAATTAAGAATGGACACATTTTAGCCTCCTTTTCCCTGAAGTCGTAAGGACAGAAGTTCCGCGCTCTAATGCACTTTACATTTAAACTTTTTTCCCTCTTTAAGTCATTGTTGAACGCAGGCTTGTCATTCGGACCTCCATGTGTTTGTCTTCACACACGCAGCATCGTCTTATTTTTCTCCTTTTGTTATTAAATATTTTTTCTGCCCTATTCATAAATAAGGGAACTGTCTCCAAAAACCCTAGCCAGATTACGAGGAAGCCATCCTCACGTAGTCCATTCTTAATTCACAGACTATGGGAACAATGGAGGAATGTCTTGTAGGATTGACCTGGTTTAGTGATGCCTCAATACCATAGAGTTGAAGATCATTCGCTATGCATCATGGGATTTGTAGCAATAATAAACTAATGGAGATTCTAAAGGTAAAGTACTGTTATTGTTCACATCACAGTCTTAGGTAGTACAATGTTAGACAGATTTACCAGCAGTGACTCAGCAGATGTTCCATGGCTTTTATACTGTTTTTACCTCATTGTTAGTCTATGGAAAATGTTTGCTAGCACCCACAAACATGGCAGATCTCCATGGTAGCAGTGAACATAAAACATTCCACCCCGAACTCTCTTGCTATTTTATTGTCCTGTCTCTACAGTGGAGGCCGGAGATGACGCTGCAGCTGGAACTGATGAGGATGCTGTGAACACTGAGACCGCAGACGCCACCGCAGACGCCACCGCAGACGCCACCGCAGACGCCACCGCAGACGCCACCGCAGACGCTACCGCAGACGCTACCGCAGACGCCACTGCAGACGCTACCGCAGACGCTACTGAAGACGCTACTGAAGACGCTACCGCAGACGCCACCGCAGACGCCACCGCAGACGCCACCGCAGACGCCACCGCAGACGCTACCGCAGACGCCACTGCAGACGCTACCGCAGACGCTACTGAAGACGCTACCGCAGACGCTACTGAAGACGCTGCTGCAGACGCTACCGCAGACGCTACAGCAGACGCTGCCGCAGACGCTACCGAAGACGCTGCCGCAGACGCTGCCGCAGACGCTACCGAAGACGCTACCGAAGACGCTACCGAAGACGCTACCGAAGACGCTACCGCAGACGCTACCGAAGACGCTACCGCAGACGCTACCGCAGACGATACCGCAGACGCTACCGCAGACGCTACTGCAGACGCCACCGTCGATGCTGCCGCAGACACAGCAACAGTTGAAGAGGCTGCAGCGGCTGATGCCACGATTGATGCAGCGGCTGAGGCTGTTCCCGCTGACACTGAGGACGCTGCTGCAGGTACCGTTATGCTAACCCTGCATCGCTCCACTGCCCTCAACCACTGTGTAAACTTACAACAGACTCCTGTTACCCTGGCCAACCGCACTACAGTCCTATTTGTCTGAGATGAGTGTGATTGACAAGCAGTACGGAAAAGCATGGTCTGTCTGATACCAAAACAAACATGGCGGCCTACACAAGTACAAAGAAATAAAGCACCATTAACTTTAAAGGAATAGGCCACCGTTTTTACATACTGAGATATGTTCTTACCTTAGCTTTGACGAGTTCTTTAGGACCTGTCTGGTCTTCACCCGTGCCTTCAGTCACGTAAACACAGCGCAGACGGCGTTAGCATTTAGCCTCTCCCCCTCTCCACTATAGCTCCAAAACTGGTCAAGATAGAAGCTACCAAGATCTTCCACGTTTTCCCTATTTAAATATGGTTACGTGAAGTGTTCCACTACAAAGTATAATTACACAAAATTAAACAATGTGGATTTTCTAAGCGGATAAAAGGGGGGACTATATTGTAAGGCGTAATAATACCAGGAGTAGTTCGAAATCCGCGCAGTAATCTTCACTTTACTGCGCAGTAACCTTGACTTTACTGTGCGGATGCCAAATTACTCCTGGTATTACTACGCCTTACAATATAGTCCCCCCTTTTATCCGCTTAGAAAATCCACATTGTTTAATTTTGTGTAATTATACTTTGTAGTGGAACACTTCACGTAACCATATTTAAATAGGGAAAACGTGGAAGAGCTTGGTAGCTTCTATCTGACCTGTTTTGGAGCTATAGTGGAGAGAGGGAGAGGCTAAATGCTAACGCCGTCTGCGCTGTGTTTATGTGACTGAAGGCACGGGTGAAGATCAGACAGGTCCTAAAGAACTCGTCAAAGCTAAGGTAAGAACATATCTCAGTATGTAAAAACAGTGGCCTATTCCTTTAAATGAATTGCATCCTTGTTCCATGAGATTCATATTTCACTGACTTGCGTTCCTGCTTGCCTCAGATGCTGATGCGGCCGCTGCTGACACTGTTGCCACTGAAGATGCCACCGCCACCGATGCTGCAGCAGCTGATGCCACTGTTGAGACTGTAGATACGGCTGTTGTTGCTGACGCTGAGGCTACGGAGGGTGAGGTTCAAAATGATATACATAAGTAGAGCGGTAATATTCAAACTTTCCTTGTGTGTTTTCAGGTGATGTTGCAACAGAGGAAGCCGATGCTGCTGCTGAAGATGCCACCGCTGCTGAAGCCACAGAAGCAGCTGCCGAGGCTGTACCTGCCACAGATGCCGTGGACACAGCTGAGGCAGAGGGTGCTGTTGTCGAGGAGCCAGAGGTGGCTGGAGACAACACTGTAGCTGCTGCTGTGACTGAAGCCCCAGCCGCCACAGAGGTAGAAGAGGCGGCTCCAGCAGCAGATACAGAGGCAGAGGTTGTGGAGACGGAAAATGTGGTGGCAGCGACCGTGGCTGCTGCAGGTGAGGCACAAATGATGAAGAAAACATGGCCACAATTGGCAAGAGATGTTCACTCACACATACTGCCCTTGAAGCATACATACAAGTGTTAAAGGAATAGGCCACCGTTTTTACATACTGAGATATGTTCTTACCTTAGCTTTGACGAGTTCTTTAGGACCTGTCTGATCTTCACCCGTGCCTTCAGTCACGTAAACACAGCGCAGACGATGTTAGCATTTAGCCTCTCCCCCTCTCCACTATAGCTCCAAAACTGGTCAAGATAGAAGCTACCAAGCTCTTCCACGGGGGAAGTATGTTGTAAGGCGTAATAATACCAGGAGTAGTTCGAAATCCGTGCAGTATTCTTCACTTTACTGCGCAGTAATCTTCACTTTACTGTGCGGATGCCAAATTACTCCTGGTATTATTACGCCTTACATTATAGTCCCCCCTTTTATCCGCTTAGAAAATCCACATTGTTTAATTTTGTGTAATTATACTTTGTAGTGTAACACTTCACGTAACCATATTTAAATAGGGAAAACGTGGAAGAGCTTGGTAGCTTCTATCTTGACCTGTTTTGGAGCTATAGAGGAGAGAGGGAGAGGCTAAATGCTAACGCCGTCTGTGCTGTGTTTACGTGACTGAAGGCACGGGTGAAGATCAGACAGGTCCTAAAGAACTCGTCAAAGCTAAAGTAAGAACATATCTCAGTATGTAAAAACGGTGGCCTATTCCTTTAATATTCAATGGTAGACAGATAGGTGGAGGTTAGCGCCCCCTTTGGGTGAAACAGAAATATATAGTAATATATTTATTAAAATGAAAAGTCAGAAATCGGTTGAGAAGGAGTAACTGTGTCAATAAAACCACAGTATAACATAAAACCTAAGCATTATTATGACCATTTTAATGGTTAGTGCTTGTGCCCTTTAAAGTAAGTGTAATGCTATTTTAACTTTTTATAATTTCCTCTGCCAGAACAACCTGCAGAGGCTGAAGCTGAGGTTCCTCTGATCATCACTAAACGTCAGGCCCCGGAGCTGACGGCAGACTGCACCGTTTACCGCTACGGCTCCCTCGCCACCTCCGTCCAAGTCGTCCGTCAGTCTCACGCTATTACTTCCAGATTGTCTTTCTTTTAAAACAAGCCCATGATTATTTATTCATCTTTTGTTTGTCTCTGCAGAGGGCATCGAGAGTGTTGAGATTGTGCAGGTTACGAACGTTGTGTCTTTGGCCACTGAGCTGGAGCAGAACGCTGTGGACGTCACTATTTCATGCCAAGGAAGGTCCGTGAAACTCTTAGCATGAATTGTGTTTCTGTTTTGATGCGCAAATCGTAAAGTGCACTCCATAACTCCATCTCCGCTGTTGGCCGCAGCCTGCCCAGCGAGGTGTGCACGGTGGTCTCGGATGCCGACTGCCTGACTCCCGTTCAGACGGTGTGCAGCGCCGCGGTGCCCACTCCGGACTGTCAGCTCGTCCTCAGGCAGTTCTTCAATGAAACCGGAGTCTTCTGCCTCAACGTCTCTCTGACCAACGACGTGAGCCTCGCCGTGACCAGCGCCAGGGTCAACGTCAACTTGGGTACGACGCTGCGACTGTTGAAGCCCCTCTGTCGTCCAGGGGTGTAATATATCTTTAAACAATCTCACTATTTCATAAATTCTCTTGCAGCGACCACAGGATCTCCAGCTGGGACGGCAGCCACAGTGCTGGGCGTGATGGTCCTGGCCTGTGTGGTCTGCTGCATTGGTCTGATGTACAGGTGAGCTTGAGTGCTTCAATAACACTTTTATTGAAGTGTTGAAAAAGTAGATGATAATGAGGTCCTACTGTATGTATCCAGGAAAGGCTTTGCTCACCTCGATCTCTTGCTAAGCTTAATTCTTTCATCCCCCTCTTTATTGAAACAGCTAAGCAGCAAAGGAGAGCAAGATGGGGGAGGGAGGGGCTTCTGGGGAAGTGAAACTACTGTATATTTTGTTTCAGCGCTTAGATCAATATTGCATTTTTAATCAAGAAAGTGTAAGATAATAATAATAACTAGATGCGCCATTGCGATTGACTGCGAATTGCGGGAAGCGAATGCAGAAAATGCATAAACTGTTCAAATTGCATAAATTGCTTAATTTGCATAATCTAATTTGCATAACGTGGTAAAATGCATAAAATTTCATGTTCCATAAACTGCATAAAGTGGTAAAATGCCTGAATAGGTTAATTTGCATAAATTATGTAAATTGCATAAACTCTTTAAAATTCATAAATCCTAAATGGCATAAACTCTTAAGTTGCATAAACGGTTTAAAATGCATAAAGTGGTTAATTTGCATAAATTATTAATGTTGCATAAACTTTTTAAATTCCATAAACTGGTCAAACTGTTGAAATGGCCTCAGTGCTTGATTGGCAGAAGCTGCACAAATGGCTGAAAGGCCTGGAGTTTCCCCATTGGCTGGATTCCCACATACACACCAATGCAAAAATTTCAAACTCTCGTATAAAAAAACTGGAAATCTGCAGAAGGACATTTTTTTCTCAAAACCCACAAGTTGCATAAGCTGAACATGCACAAAGTGCAGAAATTGCATTAAATGCAGAAAAAAGTGCAGAAAAGCATGGATTTGCGGCAGCCCCATTATAAGTCAATGGGAAAAATCTCCGACATTTTGGCCGATTGCGGAAAAACCGTAAGTTGCAGAAGTCCCAAAAGTAATAGCACCTTCTCCTCAACATGCGGAACATTTTGATGCATAACTTGCATAAATTGCACAAAGCATGAAGGTGCTGAAAGCTCTAGAAAATCGGGAAAAAGATGGAAGAGGAATAATAATAAAGAACATGAAAACCAATAATTGACTGCGGAAGAATTCCGCAGTCAATTAATAATACATTTGATTTAAAAGCGCCTTTCAGAACACCCAAGGACACTGTACAATGGACACATTAAAAACATTAAAAACAAGAACAACAGAATAAAACAGAGGACAATCGATTGAGAAGGTGAGCGCGTAGCCAGGTGGTGTAGGACTGTCTGAACAGGTGAGTTTTGAGTTTGGATTTGAAGAGTGGCAGAGAGTCTATGGTACGGAGGTCAGAGGGGAGAGAGTTCCAGAGCTGGGGAGCAGAGCGGCTGAATGCTCTGTGCCCCATGGTGACGAGTTTGGCCGGTGGGACGGAGAGTTTGAGAGTGGAGGAGGAGCGGAGAGTGCAATGTGGAGGAGATCAGATATGTACGGAGGGGCCAGGTTATGAAGTGCTTTGAATAGGAGTATTTTGAAGTTGATTCTTTCTTTTATGGGGAGCCAGTGGAGTTGTTGTAGGACAGGGGGTGATGTGATGAGAGGTGGGGGGTCCGTGTGATGATTCGAGCTGCAGAGTTTTTGGAGGAGCTGCAGTTTCTGGAGGGATTTGTCGGGAAGACCGAACAGAAGTGAGTTGCAGTAATCAATGCGGGAGGTAACGAGGCTGTGGACGAGGATGGCGGTGGTGTGGGGGGGTGAGAGAGGGGCGGAGACGAGAGATTTTTGCGTAGGTGGAAATATGCAGACCGAGTGATGTTATTGATGTGAGACTGGAAGGAGAGTGTACTGTCGAGGATGACACCCAGACTCTTAAAGCAGTACTAAGTAACTTATTTACCTTAATAAATCCTTCCCGTAGTCCCTGTGGGGGTAATACAAGTGTTTATGGGATGATTGGAGGGTCTTTCATCTCCCCCTGGTGTCTCTGGACAGAAAACCATGTTTGCAACTTGACTGCCCCCGGTGCGGAGAAAGCAATACACACTAATGGAATCACGAAGAAGAAGCTAACATGCTAACGGGCAAAGCTAACTGTGGGCTAGCGTCACTTTAAACAGTATTTACAGCCAAGTTTGAGTGAAAAAAAATATTTCCATTGTATAATTGGTTGCACAGTAACCCTCTCTCCCTTCGCCTTTCCTGTCAGCGTAGTATTTACTCTCCAAGACAATAAGTTAAAATCGTAACTTGCTACTACACCTGCAGTTGCGCTTATGGCCTCTAGGGGGAAGAGTTACTTAGTACTGCTTTAACCTGAGGGGAGGGTAGGACAGATAAGTTGTTGAAGGGAATAGGAAAACTGTTAGATTTGGAGAGAGTGGCGGAGGTGCCTACGAGATGGACTTCTGTTTTGGAGCTGTTCAGTTTGAGGAAGTTGGAGGAGAATGGATTTCTTGTAGACAGAGGGCAAGGGAGGATGGAGGAAGAGATGAAGATGGTTTGATAGAGAGGTAGAGCCGGGTGTCATCCGCATAGCAGTGGAAATGGATGTTGTGTTTACGAAAGATGTGACCGAGTGGGAGAATGTAGATAATGAAGAGGAGGGGCCCCAGGACAGATCCCTGGGGCACACCAGCAGAGACAGGGAAAGTGTAGGACTTGTGGGATTTGAGTTGATGTATTGGACTGTCCTTGCAACTACTACTTCACCTTTCGAACGCTGAATATTAAAGACCCTCTCCTCTCCTCCGGCAGGCGTCTGAAACAGTACCAGCCGCTCGTGGAGGAGTCTGAGTCCGGTTCAGTTCGGAGCTCTGTGACATCAGTGCCTCTGTTACTGTGGAACCTCCTGAGCCGCCAGAGTCCGGGGGAGAGCCGGCCCCTGCTGGCGGGACGCATCGTTTAAAATACCACAGGACCTTTTGTATCTCGCTGTCAAACCTCTAACCAAACACTGAGCCTAACCAGTTACGCTTCCTTTCAAATATTTGACACCTTTGCATTGGTATTTCATGTTTACAAATGATGTGGAAAAACATCTTTTGGAGCACAGTATTTTATTATCGCAAAGAATGCTTGGATGAAATCAAATTGCTTTAGCAACTATAGCGACGATGCTAACAGGGTTTCATAATAAGCACTGATACGGGCAAGTTTGGTGCAGCTTAATGTAGTTTAAACCACGCAGGCTGGTCCAAGTTGGTTATGAGAGAGTTCAATCTAAAATTTTCAGAAAAAGGTGATTTTACACTATTAGTTAAAAGAAACAAAATGCTTCTGTCTTTTGGATGCAAATTCCAGTCCTGTGTATAGTCACATTTATGAAAAAAAGTTGTATATTAAAAAAAAAAAAAAAGAAATCGTAGCTTTTTCACATTTTAAATTCCATTCCACAATTATTTTTTTTAGTAGGGCCTTGAGAGCATATGTACATCCACATTTACACAAATTGTATGCTTTCATCAAAGATATTATTTCCAATCCCCTTAACCCACTCTGGGACCTGTCCTTCAGCTAGAAACCAGATGAATAGAATGTCTACACGTATATTTATTTGACAAGCACTGAATGTGAATAGGTTTTTGTGGCAACATATCAAAAAAAATGTTATGTACCTTTGCGATGTTACTTTGGTATTATTAAAGGAATAAACGTCACTGTTGTATTTATAATGTGCTGTGTAATCTGTTACAAACACATGCTGGGGATAGTGATGAGGTATCGACACACGTATCAAGCACAGAAAGCAACACCGCGGCCGAGCTGTGTCATGAGCGTATCATAAGAAAAGTCACGTGACCAACACTTTCACCGCGTCATTTTGTATCACAGTGTTGTACACGCAGGAGCGAGCAGCAGGGCGTGAGAGCAACACTTGGCTCATTTGTAGAAAAAGTGTAAACGTTTTTTACTTATATATTTGTTTGTGTAATGTACAGCTGAGTTGTTTAGGTGTAACCGCAGTTTCCTCCTCAAAAAGTACCTTAAAGCAATAGGCCACCGTTTTTACATACTGAGATATGTTCTTACCTTAGCTTTGACGAGTTCTTTAGGACCTGTCTGGTCTTCACCCGTGCCTTCAGTCACGTAAACACAGCGCAGACGGCGTTAGCATTTAGCCTCTCCCTCTCTCCTCTATAGCTCCAAAACGGGTCAAGATAGAAGCTACCAAGCTCTTCCACGTTTTCCCTATTTAAATATGGTTACGTGAAGTGTTCCACTACAAAGTATAATTACACAAAATTAAACAATGTGGATTTTCTAAGCGGATAAAAGGGGGAACTATGTTGTGAGGCGTAATAATACCAGGAGTAATTTGGCATCCGCACAGTAAAGTGAAGATTACTGCGCAGTAAAGAGAAGATTACTGCGCGGATTTCGAACTACTCCTGGTATTATAAAAAATGAGACGTATCAGTGATTCATCTCATTAATTTGTTTCTATTCTCATCATCCTGAGCAGTTTTCCTCTGAGTAAATGATCACTCTGTTAAACAAGCTCATTCATGACGATTTGGTGAGAATAAATGAGTCCAGTCATTGTTGAATTTGCTTTTTACAACTGCTGTAGTGCTTTTTCACCACCAGATGGCGCCTATACAATGAAGCCGACCAACATTGTGTGATACAGTGTGACACAATATGAAAGAGTGTGACACACACTTTGAGGGATCATCTGCCCATCACTAGCCAGGGCCGTCTTGATTTATTCCTTACTTGACCAAACATTTGTCTCATTCTCCAGTTTGATGGCTGTACATATAGATGCTATATCTAAGCTATATTTCTCTCCTCTATCTTCTCTCTCTGCGCCACTGAGCGAGTGGCAATAATAACATGCGCATGGCATGACTGTCCGCAGTGCAGGAGCAGCTGACGTCACTGCAGTAAATCTGTGACAGGACAAACCTGGCAACCGCCACACACATGCAGCAAGACTGAGGAGAGAGACTGCGTACAGAACATCCTGAAAAGGAGAACATGGTTCGTCCCATATTCTGCTGTCTTGATGCCTGTTATGGAGGCCGTTTGGACCGTTTCCTTTAATGTGTCAGTCTGTGAGTCTAAATGTTCAACAAATGTATTAGAACATGTATAATTGACTATCTAATCAAATCAAACTGACTTTATTTATCTGTTAGGAACTTCATTTGCAGATGAAGTGCCAGTGCTATCTAGCCCTACAGTTTGACGTAACGTAAGTAACACTGAATAATATTTATTTCTACAGTTCCTCCCTTTGCTGATTTTGGCAACTAATCACAAACCCCGGGTCATCACTTTGATTAATGAGACGAGCTGTCCTGTAAACCTGTCAGGTCCAATCAGGAGGGGTGTGGGGCGGGACTTTGAAATCTGTCTCTCTCTGCAATCTTATGGCTTAACTGGCATTTTTCCCTCTTGAAAATTACGACTTATGACCTCAGAGCGTTCCAGCGGAATAAACTCATATGTAAAGAAAACGGCTAATGCTACAACAGTTAGCTTTAGTATTCAAAACATACTACACAACATTATATTGAGTCTATGACCAAAGGCAATGTGCACTTCACTGGTGCAGTGGTTTTGTTAAAGTTTTATCATTAGCTGTGCTCCTCCACTGGGGGCCGCCATTACTGTCTTCATCTCGATTCCCAACTCGGAGCTCTCTGGACATCTCCGAGTTTATAAGCTGTAGTTACGAGTTTGGGCAGCGTTTGTGCACCATTAGACTATCACTTTATTATGCTGTGGCACTGAGAACATAATGTATTTACTACTCACATTTTTTCTTATCTTTAATCAAATGAAAGTCTTGATGGTAATAGGTATATTATGTAAACATAATCATGGTATGGCTAGGTGAAATAGTGTAACATGTTTAATTTCATACTATATACCAAAAGTATTATTATAATCAACTAGACAAAAAAGAGTTTACTAGCCAAACAACATATACTGTATCTTTAGCAGGTATGAACTGTTAATAGTCTCCTGTTCATACCAACTTCTTCCTCTCCCTCCCTCCCTCCCTCCCTCCCTCTCTCTCTACCTCCCTCCCTCCCTCCCTGCCTCCCTCTCTCTCTCCCTCCCTCCCTCCCTCACTCCCTCCCTCTCTTTCTCTCCCAGGCCTCAGGAAAACCATCACTCTCTCCATTATCTGCAGCTCCATGTCCGGATCTGCAGCTGTAATTGGACCCTGCATCCTGACCAGTCCGCCCATCACTTCTACTGCTCTGAAACCAGCAAGGTCACCTGGTGATTCAGACTTGGCCTGGGCCCATTTGAGACTGACCGAAGAGTTATCTTAGTTTCCAGTTTTGGTATTGGTTCAAACCTTGAATTTTGACTGGTCATGGTCCACATTTTACCTGCTGGTCTATTATTAATGATATCTATTTATGGACTCAAACAAGAGCCAGTGGATCCAATACAATGTCCACAGAGGGTTTGATATATTTATATATGATATATATATGGAGCTGAAGATTGCACAGTGCGGCATCATCAGCAGCACAAATCAAGTCTCCAGCCTGCGTTCAGAAACACAAGATCGGGCACACAGTGTTGTGCGAACAAATCAGTTGGTAAAATACGGCGCGTCAAGTGTCTCAATGATTTATGTTTGTATTTTAGTTGTTCATACACCAGAGCAGCATAAATGCCCACTAAAACTAATCAGCCACTTGTGCTGCAAAATGTTTTTTTATGATAAAAAATCTTCTAGACTTAACTTTTCGTCCCGAGTGCAGCAGCACACAAGATGAGTTTATAGCAGATTTTAGCAGGACTTTGAGTTCTCACAGTTAGCGCACAATGTATTAGTAGGAAAATATAATTAATAACTTGAACTGATACTAATACTCCTGAACTAATAGCAAAGTTGCATACTTCTTCACGGTGTATCAAGTCCTGCCTTGGTTTAGCCCTAGTTTTGTGGGTCCTAATTCAGTTGACTCTATTGGAACTTTATTAGTTTGGGTTTAGTTTGAGTAATTTAATCCTGGTTTAGTCCAAGGTCAGTCCTGGTTCAGTCTCTGTCAGAAGGTGGTAAATAAATGGTAAATGGTCACAGCGACTTTCTACCTGCTTTAGGAACTCAAAGCACTTTACATCAAGGAACTCCTCACTCATTCACACTCTCATTCATACACCAATGTCAGACACTGGAGGCCCGGAGGGTGAAGTGTCTTGCCCAAGGACACAACGACCGTGTGCATCTGCGGATTACGAGCCACCGACCCTCCGTTCACAACTCCCTCAAGGGGGTCGTGACTCTGGTTCAGTCAGGGCTGTCGTTTGCTTGGATTCGCCCTCGTTGAGTCCCTGTGCTGTCCGACTCCAGCAGTGGGTCTGGATTAGTTCTCGCTCAGATTGCAGACCACGCCTCAGACTTTTATTGGCTTCACTTTCCTTCATTCGTCCGCCGCACTGCAGAGACAGAACACATTTACTACACTAAGGCAGGGCTCACATGGACACAGGCAAGACACAAGAACCAAATGATAATATAGAAGCCCAACTTATGGCTAACTTAAGTTTTACACATAATACAGCCCTTTGGAGACTGGATATTTTGTTGCTGAGGATTTTCTAATTGCAACCATTAAGATTGCAATTTTGATTCAATTGCAAACAAACTTTCTACTTTTATATGTACATTTCTTTATGTCCAGAAAATGTTGAGAAATGGATCTTCGATATTTCAATGTTTAAGGGGAGACACTACAGGGAAAACAAAAATTTTTCAGTTTTCAGGTTTTGGGCCAAATTGGTTTCTGAACATATAAGCTTTCACCCGGAAACAGAAAATATGCCTAATCTTCACAATAACATGTTTAAATATTGCGCTGATTCAATGTTCCCCCATAGACTTATATGGGAGAACTCAATTTCAAGGGCCTTTTTCTCAAAACACATTTTTCTGTCATTGTGGCGACACTATGTCCACGTCAGTCGGACCTAAAGACTTCAAATTTTCCAGACTTGGACTGAACAATATTTGGAAGATTTTTTCAGAGGGATTATTTATTATCTAATCCCTAGCCCCATTTATTGAGTTTTGAATGTCAAAAACTAAGGCAAAAATTAAATTTTTACAAATTTTCCCACAAAAAAACAGCTTATTTTAAAACTAAACAAGAAATCCTAAATCCCCTCTGAGAAAGTCTTGGTAACTCATTTATCAATAAAATGAAACCATAAATTTGAATGTAGCTCTATCCATTATTCAGATTTCGTCGCCGAAAAGATGGGAAATTTGGGGCAAAACACCTTGTTCTTATATGAAAAAATAAAATGACAGAAAACTTGCAGTGTATTTTTTTTCCTCACATTTACGCCAGTGATCTACAGCAAAAGTTTCAAATTGATATCTGTAAATATACATTTTTTCCCTATTCACCTGCAGTGTCTCGCCTTAAAAGCAAAAATACATTAAAAATCTTGGTCTGGAAAACCCCTGGGTACCTCATGACTCAATACGATACACGATACATGGGTCACGATAACTGTCACTTCATGATATGCTGATATTGGGATAATCAATATATTGCGCATAAGCAAAAACATATCACTATTTTTAAAGGAACATATGGAAAAACATTGTTGCATGAGCAAAATAAATTTGCATTAAGAGTATTGATATTGTGATACAAAATACCGTAATGGTGGCATCGATATTTTGGTCCATAGTTTGTTCCTCTGTAAATTAAAAATCAAAATCCATTGCTTTAACACAAGACTTTTCAGTGTTTTCTGCCTTTAAAACGGTGAATGAGGATTTCAGATTATTTCCAATTGACCTTTTTATCGATATTACAATAATAACCAACACTTATAAGGTTGTTTTGAAAGTCAAGACGTTATGATGTTATTGCCAAATACAGTGGATCTACTGTAGTGACCATCATACTGTCAGTTCAACCTCGGCCCAAACTTGAAGAGTTTATTTGCCTTGAGACCTGAATACCCCAAAGCTGTCGTAAATTATTAAGGAGCCACTGCTCTTGGAAAAATCACTATTTTCCAAAGTCTTTTTCCGAGCGTGAAAAAGGTTAGAAGACACAAACAGCACAAAACATGTATTGATGTGAAGGTCCGCTGTCCTCTTCTCTTTGAGTAATCGTGGGCACGGAAGAATTTTCATTTTTTAGTTTGTTTTTTTAGCTTAAATAAGAGAAAACAAAAAAGGAAGCTCAATCACTGTTGTCAGCAGGGGGTGTATGAGCTGAGGAGACACAGATTTTAGAGATCACGCTTGTACCTGTATGAGCAGAGCCGGTGCTAGCCTTTAAGCGACCCCAAGCAGAAGTCCGCTGAGGGGCCTTACTGTACGCACCCCGAGGCTGAAGGTGCACCCATTTACTGTCAAAAAGGGACAGTAACTAGAAAAGTGCAGAAGTGTAACATCATTTTAGCCCTGGCCCTCTGTTTGAGAACCCCTATTCATTTGCCACTGGTCAAACTGGGGTTTAGGACGACACAATTTTAAACCCACTTTTTAAAGCAGTACTAAGTAACGTGTTTACCTTAATAAATCCTTTCCGTAGTCCCTGTGGGGGTAATACAAGTGTTTATGGGATGATTGGAGGGTCTTTCATCTCCCCCTGGTGTCTCTGGCCAGAAAACCATGTTTGCAACTTGACTGCCACCGGTCCGGAGAAAGCAATACACACTAATGTAATCACGAAGAAGAAGCTAACATGCTAACGGGCAAAGCTAACTGCGGGCTAACGTCACTTTAAACAGTATTTACAGCCAAGTTTGAGTGAAAAAAAATATTTCCATTGTATAATTGGATGCACAGTAACCCTCTCTCCCTTCGCCTTTCCTGTCAGCGTAGTATTTACTCTCCAAGACAATTAATAAGTAAAAAAATCGTAACTTGCTACGACACCTGCAGTTGCGCTTATGGCCTCTAGGGGGAAGAGTTACTTAGTACTGCTTTAAAGGCCTTGTACCTGTATTTGTTCACAAACGATGAAAGAGGGAGGGAGTTCCTAACTTTCCAAACATATTTCTAACCTCCCAGTTCCTCCCCTAGAAATGTCTGCTTTTATAACATGCAAAGTAAACTAAGTCTGATATTTGAATCTATTTGCGATGCCTTGTACTAAACAGACTGCTGTCCAGTCAACAGGACATGATTTATATCCACAGGTCATTTACATAACACACTCTCCTGAACACGTGAAAGTGGACACTCTCTCTCTCCTCTGTAATCGGAGCGGCCCGACTGCAGAAGAGAGATTTCCCAATGGGAAATTTCCACCAAACAATCAATCAATCAATCAGTCACTCCATCCATCAGAGAGCACATCTGCCTCACACTGAGCCTGACCAGCTGCTTTATCGCTGCTGTTTGGATATTGGTAATTATACTGGGAGGCCGTGCGGGGGTTAGACCAGTGGTTCTCAACATGTAGCCTTCTTCAAATCTAAAAAAAACAAACTGAAAACACTAAATATTTTGTTTCAGGTGTTTTAGATCAGTATTACTTTTATATTTACCAACAAAGTGTAAGATAGTGATAAAGATGTGCTTGAGACAAATATGAAATACCTGTACCAGATTTTTTTCCATCATTTTTTTGTTGGGTATTCAACTCATTTTTGTAACTCATTTTTGTGGTCACATTTTAGTAATTTTTTTGTAATTTTTTTGTCATTTTTTTGGTCTAATTTTTGTCATTTTTTGGTCTAATTTTTATCAAATTTTTTATCATATTTTTGTCATTTTTTTGTCACTTTTTTGTCACTTTTTGTCATTTTTTCATCTAATTTTTGTCATTTTTTTGTCACTTTTTGTCATTTTTGTGACATTTTTGTGACATTTTTGTCAATTTTTCATCACTTTTTTGTCAAACTTTTCTCACTTTTTTTCTCACTCGCTATTTCCACAGCTTTTTTCCAGAAGCTTTTGGACTGGGGTAAAGCCAAACTGGAGAAAATGTGCTCGGTTCAGTTGGGAGTTAAGGGGTTAAAAGGAAAGCATCCAAAAACAAAAATGCGCTGGAAAAGCAACCAAAAAGTGACAAAAACACAACAAAATGTGAAGAAAACGTGACGACAAAGCAATGAAAAAAGCAATGAAAAAACAACAATAACATGAAAAAAACCCTGAAAAAAGAAAAAGCGTCAAAATGTGACAAAAACACGCCAAAAAGCCACAAAAAAGTAATGAAAAAGCAACAAAAACATGACAACAATGCAGCGACAACGTGACAAAAAGTTACCATCACTTTTCTAGATTTTAGCTTTCAAATGAGGCGTTACAGTGTTGCTCTAGAAGCTTTTAGATTTGGCTAAAGCCAAACTGGAGAAAATGCTCTCGGTTAAGGCGGGGGGTCAGAGGTTCACATGTGTATTTGTGGAAGTGTCACATTTACGCTAATTTGGGCCGGGCTGACCAGAGTCCTGGGCTGTTTTTCAGTCCCAGTCCGCCCCTGGGTGAACCTGGAATTTTCCGCAGTGTTTCTTAGTATATCTTCAATTTAATGAAAGAACTGAATTAAACTTTAGGTACTATAAGGAAAACAAATAAAAAGATGATTTTTTTTTATAATGCAAGGGCCCCCATTCTTAATCACAATGACCTTTTGCTGTCAGCTCCCTCATCGTTGTCATTTAGCCCTTGCAAAACCAAATAGTTGTGCAGTGAAAAAAACAAACTGAGGCATTATACAGTATGTAACAGACGTGTGTGAATTGAGATGTGCAGGAAAGACAGGGTTATGGCCACTGGGGGGATGAGGGAGGAGGAAGAGGAGCGCTCCTGACCATAACCCGGCTGATTGGATTACACACAAACACACTTCTGAAGCAGCGGCCATTTATAACTGAGAGACTGGAACAAAGACAGAGGAGGAACAACTGCCTGCGAGGAGCTACATGACAAACACGGCCTTCTATACAGTTAAAAGTGAAATGTCAACTTAAATTAAATTAAAAGCTGTATATCATCTTTCCCCACCTGACCGGGTCATTCTGGTGAAGACTCCCAGTCGTCCAGGCAACAGTAACAACGGAGCATGCCGGCCACATGTCTAAATATTTAGTTGGTTTGTATTAAGTTATGAGTTATGTTGTTTATTGGTATGATGGGTGTATATTATGTGGCATCAATTTCATTTCATTTTATTTATTTATTTCATTCAAAAGTGATGTTATGCAATCACAATAAAACCGCCAACACAGTATGAATGAAACGGAGCAGAGGAGAAGAACAAGTCTTATAATATCTGCCCCTTTTGTTACTTCACACTTTACACTTAACACTGTTGTCCTTTGGAAAATGGTATGTATTTATATCTACATACATATATTTACAGTATTAACAGATGTTTTTTTTATTCTATATTCAGTTTTTTCAATTTATAAAATACAGAACCTTCGTATTCTTGAATGTTTACAAAAGAAACAAATCGTCGTATTCATGTTTGTTCAAATCAAATATCCCACATTATTCATGTCCAAGTTCTTCAAACTTTTTTAACACTGTAGCTTTTATGTGTATTTTAAACTCCAGGAGAGTTTTTGACTTTTTCACTTCTTTCTGGAGTTTTTTCCATAAACTGATTCCTGTCACTGTAACAGTTCGTTCCATTGCTTTGGAATTGAACCTGGGTTTGTTAAAAACGTCTGTTCCTTTCAGATTATAGTGACTTTCTCTTTTCTCAAACATTTCTTGGATGTTCACTGGCAATATTTTTCTATTTGCTTTATACAAAACCTGGAGGATATTATAATCTACTATATCCTCAAATTTTAGTAAATTACATTCAATAAAGAGTGGATTTGATGGATCTCTACATCTAACATTATGTATTGTTTTCAGAGCCCGTTTTTGTAGAATAGATACAGACGGCATCGTGTCATAGAAGGGGGCGTGGCCTCACCAAGGGGGAAACTAGAATCTTTTGGGAAACACAATTTTTCACTCTTTTTAGACATTTTCTGGTGGAATATGAACTTATTTATCACACATGAAAAAAGTCAAGTGTAAATCGGGCCCATATGGATATTTTCTCACAGCAGATTGTTCAGTAGAAGTGAAAAAACGGCAGTTGTAGCAAGCGCTAGCTAACCGTTAGCATTACCCCGATGCTAACATGTAGCATTATGTTAGCATTCTCCGTTATTTATGTATTTATGGGCTGTTGGACCACTTTGCTCCTCTCCATGTCTTTGTATCTTTACTTAGTAGAAAACTATATTCATAATTCAGTGTTTGTTAGTAGTAGTAGTAGTTTTTGAGTAGTTAGAGAAAGTTTACATTTTTTCAAAATTGTTTTCCCCCTTAACTGTTTTCAAACATGACCATATATGGGCAATTCCAGAGATGCCGTCTGTATCTATGAACAGCGGCTGTATATAAGTTTTACAGGTTGAGCCCCAAATTTCCACACAGTAAGTTAAATATGGTATAATCATTGTCAAGCTCGAATCTAAATAACAGGTGAGTTTTTTGGGCCTTTGTTACAATTGGTTTGTGTTAATTGAAGGCAATATTTTCATGAGCCTTCTTATAACTAGCACACATTTCTAGTTTGTAGCATGTGAGTGGTTGCTGGAGGGGCACATGGCACAGATTGGCAGCCTCACACTTCCAATGGAAAGCTGTGGCTACAATAGCAGCCTACCAGAGTATAGATGCAAGTGTATTTTGCATGAGAAAAAAAAAACATTATTATTCAAAATGTCCTTTTTCCCCCCTGCGTGTTTGAGAGTCCAATGTGAAAGTTAGGACGGTGGTGAGTTGGAAAAGAAAGCCCGATGGGGGAGATAAAGAGGAGAGAGCAGAGCCACACCCAGACGCCACGGAGCATGCTCAAATGACGTCAGCTTCAACCGGGATCGAACTGCAAGGTGCCACGAAATGAATTACTCCAGCTCATGTAATGCACTCAGCCTTTTATATGGCACAGGAGGGGAGTGTGTGGAAGGGAGGGGGATGTTTTATAGTAAAGAATAAAGCACTCAGAGCTCATGTGTTGATGCAAATGACAAGAGCAGCAATGACTGAATTCGACTGCGGCTCAGGCGGGAGAGAAGTCATCTCATAGTCAGACATTTGGAGGGACGACTGGCCAGTTATATCCAGCTTATTTCGAGTTGTGACTGAATGTGACTGCATGGGTTTTATGGGAGCCTGTCCCATAAATCTATTATAAAACTCTACCTATTCCCTATCCAGGTTCTTGTGACCAGTGTGGTGAAAAGATTTTTACTTGGTTAAAATCCAACCAGTCATAAAAATACATTCCAATTTGTTTGCAGTTAATGTAGTCCCATTATGCGACATTTAAAAAAAAAAAGAGAGATTTTTGGGGCTAAAAGGGGACTTAAAGCAGTACTAGGTAACTTGTTTACCTTAATAAATCCTTTCCGTAGTCCCTGTGGGGGTAATACAAGTGTTTATGGGATGATTGGAGGGTCTTTCATCTCCCCCCGGTGTCTCTGGCCAGAAAACCATGTTTGCAACTTGACTGCCACCGGTCCGGAGAAAGCAATACACACTAATGGAATCACGAAGAAGAAGCTAACAGGCTAACGGGCAAAGCTAACTGCGGCCTAGCGCCACTTTAAACAGTATTAACAGCCAAGTTTGAGTGAAAAAAAAAAAATCCTTTCTATAATTGGATGCACAGTAACACTCTCTCCCTGTTTCTTTCCTGTCAGCGTCGTATTTACTCTCCAAGACAATTAATAAGTTAAAAAATCGTAACTTGCTACTACACCTGCAGTTGCGCTTATGGCCTCTAGGGGCAAGAGTTACTTAGTACTGCTTTAAAGGGGCTAGATGCAAGGTAGCGATTTTATGCTCACTACTGCCATCTCAGGTCATATGTGTAACTGCACCTACTATATTAAGCTCGTGCATGACGGCACTTCGGACCCGAAGTAAAACTTTTTGAGTGACAGTGCAGGATTTAGAGGCAATTGTGGTGAACAGATCTGGGCTCATTCTACACATTAGGACATGGCTGGGACATGTAGGGGGAGGAAAACACATAATTTTAACATGTTTAAACTCCGTATTGTCCCTTTAAAGCAGTACAAAGTAACTCTTCCCCCTAGAGGCCATAAGCGCAACTGCAAGTGTTGTAGCAAGTTACGATTTTTTAACTTATTAATTGTCTTGGAGAGTAAATACTACACTGACAGGAAAGGCGAAGGGAGAGAGGGTTACTGTGCATCCAATTATACAATGGAAATCTTTTTTTTCACTCAAACTTGGCTGTAAATACTGTTTAAAGTGACGTTAGCCCGCAGTTAGCTTTGCCTGTTAGCATGTTAGCTTCTTCTTCGTGATTCCATTAGTGTGTATTGGTGGCTCCGGCCCGGTGGCAGTCAAGTTGCAAACATGGTTTTCTGGCCAGAGACACCAGGGGGAGATGAAAGACCCTCCAATCATCCCATAAACACTTGTATTACCCCCACAGGGACTACGGACAGGATTTATTAAGGTAAACACGTTACTTAGTACTGCTTTAAAGAGGGGGTATGATGGTTTTTGGTGGCAATAAAACATATCATTATTTAATTTATTGGTTTATTTGGTCGGGACAGTGCATGTTAATGAACATACATGGGTCTCATGCATGTATCTCTCTTTTAGTTGTTAAGAAAATGCAATATTGATCTTAAACAAAATATCCAGTTGTTTTTCTCCCTGTTTTCCCAGTTCTTTGCCGTATTGGACTTTCTATAAAAGCATTTTTGCATTTTTAAGTCCTTATTGAACTCTGGCATGCCGGTTTGTCTTAACGCACAATCCTATTTTTTTTTCCTTTCGCGTTTATTTTTATCCCACGCCCTATTCTAAACAGGCCGGCTACAAAAACCCAACTACATATTGCTGCTGTGAAGAATCTCCATCCCTCACTTTGTGGCGAGTCTTTTAGCTTCACAATAAAATGTTTGAACTTAGCAAAAGATTGAGAGCTGAGGAAAGCACATCATGGATACATAGGCCTTTAGGAGGAGCTTTTTGGGAACAGAAGTTATAGCTAAGAATAGCCACTAGGGAAGATTCAAAGACGACGCAAAGACGGGCAAGACGGTCACAGCCATAGATTGTAGCTCCTTCATCCTGGCATCAGCTCCTAAAACAGGGCAAAAATGAAAAAATAAAAATAGCAGAAAAAGGTGGTTTTGCGTCAGAATGACAAGCTTGTGTTCAATAATGACTTAAGGGGAGACACTACAGGCAAAACTATTTTTTTTTCAGTTTTCAGGTTTCTTCACAATAACATGTTTAAATATTGCACTGATTCCATGTTCCCCCATAGACTTATATGGGAGAATGCAATTTCAAGGGCCTTTTTCTCAAAACACATTTTTCTGTCATTGTGGCGACACTATGTCCACGTCAGTCGGACCTAAAGACTTCAAAGTTTCCAGCCTTGGACTGAACAATATTTGGAAGATTTTTTCAGAGGGATTTTTTATTATTTAATCCCTAAGCCCCATTTATTGAGCTTTGAATGTCAAAAAATAAGGCGAAAATTAAATTTTTACACATTTTCCCACAAAAAAAACAGCTTATTTTAAAACTAAACAAGAAATCCAAAATCCCCTCTGAGAAAGTCTTGGCAACTCATTCATCAATAAAATGAAACCATAAATTTGAATGTAGCTCTATCCATTATTCAGATTTCGTCGCCGAAAAGATGGGGCATTTTTAGGCATAAAACACCTTGTTCTTATATTAAAAGATAAAATGACAGAAAACTTGCAATGTATTTTTTTCTCACATTTATGCCAGTGATCGACAGCAAAAGTTTCAAATTTCAAATTTTTCCCTATTCACCTGCAGTGTCTCGCCTTAAAGAGACAAAAACGTTTTAGTGCAAAGTCCATTACAGTAAGGAACTTCTAGAGCCTGCCCCCATTTCCTTTTAGGCTTCAGCTGCCAATAGCAATACCACATTTTCTTTTGTTTTACAGTCAATGGTCAAAATGCAGCTCTAGGTTTCTGATGAGGAAACAACATTGTAAAAGGGCAAAACGGTTGAAAAAGTCGATTTTACATAATACCCCCGTAAAAGCCAATGCCATCAGGATCAAAATGTGAGTGAAATCCTGATTGGAGCACCTCTAGCCCTGAAATTTTGCCCTGTCACTATTGAGAACCAATTCTCATTACAGGAATAGGCCACTGTTTTTCCATACTGAGATATGTTCTTACCTTAGCTTTGACGAGTTCTTTAGGACCTGTCTGATCTTCACCCGTGCCTTCAGTCACGTAAACACAGCGCAGACGGCGTTAGCATTTAGCCTCTCCCTCTCTCCTCTATAGCTCCAAAACAGGTCAAGATAGAAGCTACCAAGCTCTTCCACGTTTTCCCTATTTAAATATGGTTACGTGAAGTGTTCCACTACAAAGTATAATTACACTAAATTAAACAATGTGGATTTTCTAAGCGGATAAAAGGGGGAACTATATTGTAAGGCGTAATAATACCAGGAGTAGTTTGAAATCCGTGCAGTAATCTTCACTTTACTGCGCAGTAATCTTCACTTTACTGTGCGGATGCCAAATTACTCCTGGTATTATTACGCCTCACAATATAGTCCCCCCATATCTCAGTATGTAAAAACGGTGGCCTATTCCTTTAAATATTCCCAGATTTTTGCCCTGTCACTATTGAAGCTTTAAGCCCTGAAAGTATAATATGCCCGAGTGCAGCATGACTGTCTTCAAAGTCGTAACATAAGACTCGCGCATTCGTATCACTGCTGTTCCCGCTATTTATAGATAGAATTTCATCTGACGCGATGTGCTTGCTGCTGTAGTAACATGCAGCCCCAACATACATCTGTACCGCAGAGACACCGGATCGTGGCTCCCTAACGCGCACATTACTGGAAGCGGCGTGTTTGAAATGGGTGAAAAGTGCAGAGTCATGGCTCCGGCCCCAGACGCGGCGGCTGTCGATAGAGTATTCCATTACTGTAAAAAGGAGAGAGAGGCCACAGACAAATGGAGCAGCCCGCGGGACGATCGATGAATACAGATCAGGCAGAAATCAGACAGGGTGCGGGGGAGAGTCGCATTGTCAGTTTGAGTGGAGCAGGTAAAAGGCAGTGAGGTCGGCAAAAAGGGGGGAGGGGGGGAGATGGTGGTCCGTCTTTAGTTTGAGCGCAACAGGATATGAGGAAGAGCGATGCCAAATCTTTTCAACTTTTTAAATTATTTTATCATTCTTTGACCTTTATCTAACCTTAATTCTGACTGTAGCCTAGGCTCTTCCGGTTTTACATACTGAAAAATGTTCTTACTTGAGCTTAGACGAGTCGATGCGTACCTGTCCGGTCATTGTGGGTGCCCGTGGAACAGTGTTAATTTCGTCGACTAAAATATTTAGTCTTCATTTTAGTCAAAGTGTTATTTTTGACGACTAAAATTGGGCTAAAACTAAATCAAAAGTTTTTCATGTGACTAAAACTATGACTAAAATGTCCAGATATTTTAGTCGACTAAAATGAGACTAAATAAAAATGAAAAGGAGAGACTAAAATCATCCAAACTTCTATTGACCGTCTGAAAGAGCCTCAGATCATGTAAATTCACTGCCAAAGGATCAGCTCTGAGCTTTGTTCATGTGTAGCAGCTCCATGAAGCAGAGGAACAAGATTAAATATGATTATAATGAATATTATCAATGCAAAGTCGACTAAATTAGTCTTAAATTCAGTCGACTAAATTTACTTGCAATTTTAGTCGACTAAAACTAGACTCAAATTGAATTACATTTTCGTCAAAAGACTAAAACTAAATTAAAATATGTTGTCAAAATTAACACTGCCGTGGAAGAGCGTGGTCGCTTCTAACTTCGCCCCGTTTGGAGCTATAATAAAATGCTGGGAGAGGCAAAATGCAAACCACATCTTTGGTCTTTGTGCGTGACTGAGAGCACACACAAAGACCAGACAGTTACACATCAACTTGTCTAAGCTCAAGCAAGAATATGTCTCAGTGTAAAAATGGTGGCCTGTCCTCTGCATTTGTGAGGAGCACCCGGGGACCCATCTCCAGATGTGGAGCCAGACTGATTGTCAGAATCACCTGGCTGGAGGATTCACCTATTGTAAATGTTTTTAGTAGTAGGCCCCGCCTGGCCTGGGTTAAAACCCGAGACTTTTTTTGTAATGCCATCTACTGCTGTAGATTTTTGAGCTTTTATACCTGTCTTGACAGAATTGTAAGGACTGGATGTTTATTTATTACTTTGGTTAAAGGAATAGGCCACTGTTTTTACATACTGAGATATGTTCTAACATTAGCTTTGACGAGTTCTTTAGGACCTGTCTGATCTTCACCCGTGCCTTCAGTCACGTAAACACAGCGCAGACGGCGTTAGCATTTAGCCTCTCCCCCTCTCCTCTATAGCTCCAAAACAGGTCAAGATAGAAGCTACCAAGCTCTTCCACGTTTTCCCTATTTAAATATGGTTACGTGAAGTGTTCCACTACAAAGTATAATTACACAAAATTAAACAATGTGGATTTTCTAAGTGGATAAAAGGGGGAACTATATTGTAAGGCGTATTAATACCAGGAGTAGTTCGCGCAGTAATCTTCACTTTACTGTGTGGATGCCAAACTACTCCTGGTATTACTACGCCTTACCATATAGTCCCCCCATATCTCCGTATGTAAAAACGGTGGCCTATTCCTTTAAATATTCCCAGATTTACTACAAATTGGCCTTTGTGATCAAGAATGTTTTCTGAATTAGTCAGACAGGGTCGATTGAGAACCAATTCTCATTAACCACAATCTTACAACTACTACTATTATTAACTATTAGACGGCACAGTTCTGCTTTAGTCCCTGAAATGTGTTAAACATGCTTATAAACTCATCGTATGAAGAAACGGATTATGTTGGAAAAGTTAGAAATGAGTTTGAACCACATCAAACAATCTAAGCTCAACTTGCTTCCCCTGTCACTGTTTGAAAATCTAGCATAGGGCCTTTAAAGATAATAAAAATGTAGTTGGCAATTGAAGTAATGACAAAGCAT
This sequence comes from Gobius niger, assembly GCF_951799975.1. NCBI lineage: Eukaryota > Metazoa > Chordata > Actinopteri > Gobiiformes > Gobiidae > Gobius > Gobius niger. The sequence continues at coordinate 10,650,308 of NC_136875.1, forward strand.
TTTCACCAGAAGGGAAATTGCTCTCAACAGTATTCGTGGGCCGATAGCACATGCATTTGCCTGAACACTCTACCTGTGCGTTAAAAAACGGGTTATGCACCTTCTAAATCAAAATGATGAAGGTGATGACGTTGAGGACGTGGAGAGACGGAGGTTTTACGGCGCTGTGGTGACCGGTGTCAGAGCCCGTAAATCTGAGCGAGAGGACGAGGTTTCAGAGGCCGGTGTTACTGGGAGGGGAAACACGTGCATTAACCAAGAGATCGATAACGCACAGGACAAATCAGCAACAAACGGCACGAGGAGGCAAAAATAAAATGGGTGAGTCAAGTGAGCACAATGCTACATGTTTGTAACTCAGTAAAATAATGATAATATTAACAAAAGGAATGGCATCTGGTGTAAAAAAAACAAAAACAATCCTATATATCAATATGGGAGGCAGAGGTAAGGGAGAGTGTTCAAATAATCTGTTTTGAAGACATTGCTAGTGATGCAGATTATGCTAATGCTAATGGATCTCTGAATATGTCTGCACAAAATCAATACAAACAAACCCAGTGCTCTGTGATCAGAGAGCAGGCATATCAAGATGAAACCCTTTAGGCCCGGTTTAGACCTGATTGGAGCTTGATCTACTCCTCGTGGTTCTTGGAAAGTCAAATGCTTTTTTAGTTATTTTGGAACATGGAATATTAAAGCTGGGGCACCTGATTTTTCCTGTTCAAATATTTTGTTTTGGCCCAAACTTGGTTCTAGCTCTCACAGTCCCTTCTGTGTGTTGAAATTGTTCAAAGAATGTAATTACATGCACATTTCACAACCATATACAGCAGTGAGTGGTGACAAAGTGAAGCAGGGGCGGCCACCCCCAAGACAAATGCCACTAACTTAGATTACAAGTCTATCATCCATTGCTCAATAACATTTTAGGTGAAGACAATACAACAAGGTCAGTGTTTTGCTGTGTTTACGACATAAATAAATGTATTCTACAACACCAAAAAATCAGGTACCTCAGCTTTAAAGGGGCTAGATGTAAGTTAGCCATTTTATACTCACGACTGCCACCTCAGGTCATACGTGTAACTGCAGCGAAGTGACACCTTTTTGAGTGAAAGTGCAGGATTTTAGAGGCAGTTGTGGTGAACAGGTTTGGGCTCATTCTACACCTTATTGTTGGACATTTTGGGGGAGGAAATGATATCATGTTACCATTTTTAAACTCCGTATAGTCCCTTTAACACTTCAGTCTTACCTTTTAATCCATAATTTACGCAGTAGCTATAAACAGAGCCATTCACCCGCCTATTAATTTTCTATGAACCATCTGAACCTAACATTACATTACATTCGCTGGTCACCTGACTAACTCTTAGTTATAGAGTCTGGTACTGCAGATTGGATTTCCCTCTGGATCAATTACAGCACGTTCAAAATGGCAACCGCAACAGATTTTTCAATCAGAGGCTGTAAAAGCATCTCGACAAAAATAATAACACTTTTCTTTTGCCATTCCACTGGATTTGGAAATAATTTTACAGCTGTTTTCTGGCGTACGGAAGGAAATGTCCTGTCTAACTCAGGCGGCTAAAGCATTACCCTATTCCAGCAGCTTGGAGTGGTACACCTTGGACATTTACCAGCAGCAGAAACATGCTGACATGAAACCATCCTGGCCCACACTCATTCACTGCGGGGTAATCAATATTCTGCTAACATATGCATGTCTCTGAACAGAAAGAGGAAGAGGAGCGGGCCGGCCCGTATAACGCAGGCAGGACATGCACGCTCAAGTCAAGGACAAAGACGGAAAGACATTTTATAACACAAAAGATGCTTAGAGAGAAAGAATGTCACTCAGGACTAACCAGCTACACTTATTAGATAATAGGAATATAATCTTTTATGATCTTTTGATGTCATGATCCTATACGGTAGTCAGTTTCTCATGTCTGTACTGCAGTGGTGTGTCAACGCAAGCATCTCTATACCACCCATACATGCACTGCTCCTCTCCTCTGTGTGCGTGTGGGGCAGTGAGGGGCTGGGAGTGGCCAGCGCCTTGTTAATATGTCTGTGATGGGAGGGGTGCCTCGTGGGTGGGATACACCAGCCTCTGAGCAGCATAAAACCCTCTGCTCTCTCCTCCACACGTCCCGTTGCCTCCAGAACGCCATCACAACACCTTCAATTCTTCTTCCAAACTCAATCTTTGACCAGAAGCTAAAATAATCTTTCAACCATGAGCCATTCACACAATGTGCAGTCTACTTCCTACCGGCGCACTTTCGGGAGCCCGCATCCCATCTCCATGTCCTCCTACTCGCCTGTTTCTTCCCGAATGTCTTCCGGGGGGCGCTACGGCCACTCCATGTCTCCTATGCCGACTTCTAGACTCTCAGCTTCATCCTACCATCCCCAACGCTCGTCCAGATCCCAGCAGCCCCAGCGGGTCTCCTACGACAAGGTGGACTTCACGCTGTCCGAAGCCATCAACCAGGACTTCCTGGCCACCCGGAGCAACGAGAAAGCCGAGCTGCAGGAGCTGAACGACCGGTTCGCCAGTTTTATCGAGAAGGTGAGGTACCTGGAGCAGCAGAATGGGGCTTTGACGCAGGAGCTGAACCAGTTCAAGGGGCAGGCGCAGCAGGGGCAGCCCAACCGCGCCACCGACCTCTTCCAGGAGGAGATGAGGGAGATGAGGAGGCAGATGGAGGCCATCGGGAAAGAGAGAGACCAGTATCAGATGGAGAGGGACAACCTGGCTGATGACGTGAGCCAGCTGAGGCAAAGGTGAGGACCGCACTACAAGAAAAGAGAGGTTTACTAAAAAGTTTGATCACAAAAGATGGGCATTTGCTCTATGATGATAAATAACAGTAAACCGTAGCTTAAGGACTTCACCTTGGAGTCAATATCCTAATTCTGGAGGGATGTGATTTGTTAAATTTGTTAGAGGTAAATAAATAAAGCAACAATTCAATCTAAATTGCCGTTGTAAAGTTTGTCCCTATACATGGGTCTCAAGTGATATAAAAGTAGGGCCGTTGTCATGGCAATTGAAAAGTCCTACCCAAAGTTAAATGGCGACTATAACAGGACAAAAGTCATGTGAGTGAATCCCATGAAGAGGACAATATTTGGAAAAGCTTCAAAACTGCAAATGCACCATAAGCTGTTGTTTCTTTCAAACTTTTCTTTCCCTCATTACCAGATCTGAGCTTTAAACTTATATATCAGTTGCAGGATTGATCTCAAATGTGTCAGAGTGAACTCGAATTGGCAAAATTAGCATTGTCATGAGATGCTAGTGCACCCAGTGACCCAGGACAAAGCAAATAGGAAGTAGGTTGGGTAAAGGCAAGATAATATAAATATATATATATGAATACAGGCATGTAAAGAAACAGAGTGAAAAGGTACATTTTGCATTTACAATAATATAAAATTGGGGAACATGGATGTTGGAATTGAAACTATGACCAACAAGTGGTTTGAAAATTGGAAAAAAAGTTTGAACGACATAAGAATTTGGAGAATATTCAATTGGATTTTGTTGATTTGAAGTTTGATCTGAATCCCGGTGGAGTTTGCAGATGAACAGATTGTGGGTGCAGTCGTGATGTTGGGCGTGGCACCTCTGCAGACATGTCATAGACACCGCATTGCATCATGGATGACACATGGGCTGACTATCTTTTACAGTGCAAACTACATGTGCACTGTCTTTTACAGTGCAAACTACACGCAACATTGTTTGTTTGTTTGAATTTGATTATAGTGTGTTTTGGAGAATCGTGTTAAGTTAAAACAAGTTCCATATTTTACTCTATTATTTAATTTTTACGCATTAAAACCAAGAGAGATGGGGAATTATTTCAAGTTAAAGGATTTTTTTTTAAATTTTCATCCCTACTTTTTCATAATATACTTGAAGAAGATCTAATTTTAGAACGATGTATTAATGCCCATTGTTCAAATCCAGAAGCAACAACAACAACAACAACAGGGATCAGGCTGAGAACGCCTCAGACAAAACATGTTTAAAGCCACATGTAATGATGCCATTTCAGTACTTCAGCCCTGTTGCTAAGGCAGTTCTAGCAGTCCTCTTCATCTGCAGTGGTGTGGTACAATTTGATATATTGATGCACAAGTCTGGTCTAATGGAGGAAGGACATAAGCGGCAGACTCTGGGTGGGGCAGCGCTGGGCGGAGGCAGGCCGGAGGAGAGGGGAGGAGGAGGAGGGCGTGAGCAAGGACGAAGTCTCTGTTTAGAACTGGTCTAGATCTGGCTCAGACATGGTTTATTTATTTATGTATTCATTCATTTCTTTTTAGTTTGCTTGAACAGTAACAATGCACACAAATAAACAATTAACTCTCTGTGCCAGCTTCAGCAAAACAGCCAGTGGTTTAGGTCAGAGTTAACCTCGTAACTCCCACCTGAACCGAGAGGATCTTTTTCCTCATGTCATCAGATTTTTTTTCTCCATCATTTTTTTGTTGGGTATTCAAGTCATTTTTGTTACTTTTTTGTCATTTTTTTGTCACATTTTTCGTCATTTTTTCCGTCAATTTTTTGTCACATTTTTTGTCATTTTTGTAATTTTTTTGTAATTTTTGGGTCAAATTTTTATCACATTTTTGTAATTTTTTGGTCACATTTTTGTCATTTTTTCGTCATTTTTTTGTCAATTTCTTCTCAATTTCTTGTGACATTTTTGCCACTTTTTCATCCATTTTTCGTCACTTTTTTGTCAATGTTTTCTCACTTTTTTCTCACATTTCCGTCATTGTTTTCGTCTCAGTTTTGTTGCTATTTTCACAGCTTTTTTTTCCAGAAGCTTTTGGACTGGGGTAAAGCCAAACTGGAGAAAATGTGCTCGGTTCAGGTGGGAGTTGAGGGGTTAAGCAATGTCAGGCCTGCGGACAAAACTCGGGCCCTCCACGACAGAATCTTTGGCCCCCCCAAGACGATTTTGAGAAATATTCCTACAGAAATCAAATATTATAAAAAAAACACAGGATGAACAACATTAGCATTTGTAAGTGAAGCTGTACTTGCCTTGGCGTAGGACCTGGTAAATCATTGTTTAGTTCTTGTTTTTTCCTAGTCCTGATTTAGCTTTAGTTCTGGTTCAGTCCTAGCATTCCCAGTGACAAAACCTCTCCAGTCGGGACCTCTGGGGGAGTTGGATATCCGCTGTGGTCAGAGTAAAATCAATGCAACCCTGTGACTCCATTAGGTGTTTGTCTCATTGTCGCTCTGGCACTTTTACAGGGTTCAGGAGGAAGTGACCATAAAAGATGTGAATTAGGAATGAGATCATGGAGATAAATGGGAATAAGCCTGGACTAAATTGGGACTTAACTGAGACTTAAAATGAAAAAAATCTCAGACAAAAACGGGCCTGAAAAAGAAAAGAAAAGGGGGCTGGAGTAAAACTGAAACTAGAGAAAGCTAAAGAAGAAAAGATGTGTTAGCATAGATACAGACGGCATCTCTGGAATCGCCCATATATGGTCATGTTTGAAAACAGTTAAGGGGGAAAACAATTTGGAGGAAAATCTAAACTTTCTCTAATCATTCAAAAACTACTTTAACACATGCTGAGTTATGAATATAGTTTTCTACTAAAGAAAGATACAAAGACATGGAGAGGGGCAAAGTGGTTCAACAGCCCATAAATACATAAAAAAACCAGAGAATGCTACATGTTAGCATCGTGCTAATGCTAACGCTAGCTATAGCCTGCTATGACTGCCGTTTTTTCACTTCTACTGAACAATCTGCTGTGAGAAAATATCCATATGGACCCGATTTACACATGACTTTATTTGTATGGCATAAATAAGTTCATATTCCACCAGAAAATGGCTAAAAAGAGTGAAAACTGGTGTTTCCCTGAAGATTCTATTTCCCCCCTCGGCGAGGCCACGCCCCCTTCTATGACGAGATGCCGTCTGTATCTATAGCCTGTTTGGCTACAGGAAGTAGTGCTTAGATGGCATTATTCAGCCAATATGTACATATGTTAGCTACTGCGTAATGTAGCTACAGCTGCCCCGAAAATGTGGCTTCCAATCTGCACCAAACGCCCCTTGGCCAATAGAAATAAATAGGAGAAGCGGCGTTCGATTCTCACATAGCGGTGTGCAGGCAGTTAGCAAGCTGGCTAGTCCGGGAAACCTTTCAGTGTTCGTTAGCCCTCTCAATGTATTTTTCCAGAGTAGCAGTTAGCATTTAGCCATCAAACTGTGCAAATTATGAAAGCTCTAGATGTTATCAGCTATTGTCAATTCATAAATCACATTTAGGTGAGGTCAAAGCGTAGGTTGAAATCGACTTCTAAGAATTAGCGTATAAAAATGTCCTCTGAGCGAAATGCTAAATCATATTCAGTTAAGTTTCTGCTTTTTTTGTGGTGTCGGACACACATCCAGTGGCCACTAAACATCATCCTATCAAATGTTATGGATGGAGAAACCACAATAATGGCTCCTCCATTCATTTGTATGAGGATGGAGCGCTCGGGGCCAGGAAGCAGTTAGCTACTCCGACAATTATGAGACTACTCCTTTAATAAGCTACATCCTCACTTTTATATTAATCTGCCAGTCACGCTTATCCAAACACATGCAGGGGTAGAGCTAATGCCATTTTTCACTGTCCTGTCGTGCTGCTGTTGGACTCGCCAGGACAAAGACATAGAAAGGATGAGGTAACCACAGGGCAGCACTGCGCCGTTTAATCCGGTTATGGACATAGATGGATGCACTGGGGTCGAAGCATTTACCCCGAAGATAGAAATACAATTAATAATGGTTAGGGATAAGAGGCCATTCCTCTTAACTATAATTACACTGGATTGTAACATGGACCACAGCTAATCAAATAGATCACTTTTTATAAGCCACATGCCCCCCCCCAGTCGCAATTAGAGACTGGAATGGGCATTGTAGGTACAGGTACAGATTGCAGGGGGGGGGGCCCAGAGCTTTGCCTAGATTGTCAGGTCACAAATGATATTATTCGAGCAAAATAAATGGTCTAAAATAGGGCTGCTTGATTATTGAAAAAAATAACAATCACGATTATTTTGGTCATAATTGAAATCCCGATTACTTGTTGCCTTAAAAAAAAAAAAGTCTACCTTTACTTTATTTATTTATTAATCAAACAACTTTGCTGAATATTTTATGTTTTTTTGAACAGTCATAAAAGTACAAATGATTACAAGTTTGCCTCGATTAAGGAGAGGTCTCCGTTTCACACCCGCCCCCTGCTGGCCAGCCCTCACACCTGCGCAAGCAAACTGAGCAGCGCGGCCTGATGACATCATCACACGGCGCAGTTTGTTTTTTGAGCCACGGCACATGAAATGCGAAGGGAAAACAATCCCAGCGGCATGAAATAACGTAAGTCTGCTTTGCAAAAAAAGTGAAAAAAAGTGAAAAAATAAATAAATAAATAATTTCGATTATGCTAATTTAAAGGGGCTGGGTGCAAGTTCGCCATTTTATACTCACTACTGCCACCTCAGGCCATATGTGTAACTGCACCTTCTATATTAAGCTCGTGCATGACGGCAATTCGGGCCGAAGTGACACATTTTTGAGTGACTACACATTAGGACATGGCTGGAACATGTAGGGGAGGAAAATACATAATTTTAATTTTATTTTTAAACTCCCTATAGTCCCTTTAATAATCGTTTAGTGTAATAATCAAAATTGTAATCGAATTTCGACTAATTGCACAGCCCTAGTCTAAAATCATCAAATATGGCTGAGAAAGGACTACATGTGCATTAAACACTCCAATTTCAGTTTGTTTGCTTGAAACCTGGGGGGGCTTTAAGGAAAAAAGGTTGGGAACCACTGAGGACTAGAATGAAACTGCCAACTTTCCAGTAAGTGGGCATCACCTGAAGAAATAGGCGTTATTTGTTATGTCGTCGGTCAGTGCAGCACTACTTTGATTATTATGACTGTATGTTGCTGCACAGATCTAAAGCTTGGACTGAATTACCTCACCTCAATAGTCAGCTATGTTGTGCTCAGCTTGCATAACACCATAAAGAAACCAAATGTTCACTATCCTGCCGTCTCAAGATCAACATCCAAAGCCGTGGGTTCAGAGTTATCTCTAAAAAGCTTCTAAATTATTAGGGATTGAAAGCATCTCATGTTCTGCCCCCACTGACCCGCAGGACAAAGGCATTATCCGAGTGTAGCATCTGCCGCTCCCCCTGGACCCTCTCCAACCCCCAAATTAACCAGATTGATCCTGAAAGCTTTTAGCCAGCTGTGCCCCGCTGCATCCTGGGAAATCAGATGAGACGGGGACCCCAATCCATTATTATGGCACTTATCTTACGGTGACTTTGTGTTTTATATTATACAACCAGGCACTTCCTGTTGTCGTGACGTGCTTCTCCTCAATAAACTCGTTCTGATCCTTGCAGCTCTCATACTGCCTCCACTACACTGGCTTTCTTGCATGCTTCCCTCCCGTTTGTGACCGAAAAGAGCTACTTACTGCTTTTTCCCAAACATATCCAGTACTTTAGGGCATCGAACGTGATATAAATGTCTAACAAACGTAATAAAATGTCTGTTTCTTGCGCAGGCTGGATGAGGAGACTCAGAAGAGGGCGGACGCAGAAAGCAACCTGATTGCTTTCCGAAAGGTAAACGCTGATCCGTCCATTTACATGAATCAATCAATACATCTCCCGGGCTGGCTCGAATGACCGCGGAGCACGGAGGCGTATGGGTGAGGGGAGAGGACACAAAGGGCGCGACATTTGGGGTGACAAATGAGATGTAAATAATAAATGAAGGCACCAAATGAGCTCCTTTTTTAAGACATGGCCCCTTGGCGTATTTTAAGACACAATGTGAGAGCGGGCGTTCATTATGGTAGGTTATAAATACTGAAGTCTGGGTAGGAAAAGAAAAAATGATTAGACTAGGCCTTTTTGAAAGCGAAGTATAGTGTTAAATATGTGTCTGCATTTTTGCATTAGTTAAACAGTTATTGCCGTATACAATAAACCGTACTAGGAACCAGGGTAGCCTATTACTTTCCTTCTGGTACTAAAAGGAAAAAGGAAAAAAAAAAAACAGCCATTTTTCAAGTGATTTTAAAGATGAAGCTGATTTTCATGTTTGCACCCAGGGGCGGACTGGCCATATGTGCATTCTGGAAGAGCACAGAAGGGCCACTGGCTCTAGGGCCACCGGTCCCGCCTTAACCGAGCTTTACCCAAATCTAAAAGCTAAACAGAAAAGCATCAAAATAGCGAGAAAAAGAGGATGAAAAGTCAACAAAAACGTGAGAAAAACACGGACAAAAAATGAGAGAAAAAAAGAATTAAATATGACAAAAATGTGGCAACGTGACGAAAAGTTTCCATCGCTTTTGTAGGTCTTAGCTTTCAAATGAGGCGTTACATTGTTGATCTCCAGTCGAGAAGCTTTTAGATTTGGGTAAAGCCCAGTATAAAAAAGACTCTAAAAGAATCTAAAAGGAATTCCGTGGAGTATGGTGCACCACAAGGTTCAATTTTGGGACCGTTATTATTTATTATTTATATTAATGATTTTGCTTCTGTTTCTACGACCACCTTTCCAGTTCTTTTTGCTGATGATGCCAATAAAAAAAATAATAATAAAAAGCCGAACTGGGGAAAATGCACTCGTTAATGTTAAGGCGGGTGGTTAGAGGTTAAAATATGTATTTGTGGAAGTGCACAATTACACTTATTTGGGCCAGGCTGGTCAGAGTCCAGGGCTGTTTTTCAGTCCCAGTCCGCCCCTGTTTGCACTGTATACAGTATAGATACTATAATAGGAATGATGGCAATAAAAAAAATCTTTATACGAGGCCGGAGTCTGGGGTTTCTTTTGTGCACAGTGAGGCACTGGTGTGAACCGAAGAGTGCAGGATTTTCTCTGTCATCAATAGCCTATTAGCAAAGCAAGGGGAGGAACACATTCACTTTCATCTCAAGTTAGCAAAGGTCTAATGAAAAGTACTGGAGAGACAAAATGTTGGATAGCTATAGGATTGATCTAATTAGTTATAAGCACAACTACTGTCTCTCTACGATAATGTCCTTCGGTAGATCAGGCTATTGACTAACCGTCAATAATCTAAACCAGTGTGGTCAACATCTCACTTTAACTCGGCCCCCAATCAACAGTTGCCAAAAGTTGCAATGGTAGAAAATATTGAAGATTGGTGGTTATTTGTAGTTTTTAATGGATACATAACATGTTTTACTCTGCTCACTTTATTCACTTCACATAATTATGCAAATATGAATGATTGCGCTATGATTGTTTTCCAGGACGTGGATGATGCTACTCTGTCCCGTCTGGAGCTGGAGAGGAAGATTGAGTCTCTGATGGATGAGATCGAATTCCTCAAGAAACTCCACGATGAGGTAAAACAACGAAGCTAAAAAAAACTATTTCTAAAAAAAAAAAAGGTGTTGACTGTAGTGTGTCTTGTTAGTTTGATGCCAAAAGCAAGATCAGAATCAGTGGCGTTGATACATAAGTTTTCTGCCTGTCTTCAATGTGCCTGTAGGAGATCCAGGACGTGCAGGTGAGCGTGCAGACCCAGCAGCTGAAGATGGAGGTGGAGAGTACGAGAGCCCCGGACCTGACCGGAGCTCTGCGCGACATCAGGGCTCAGTACGAGAACATCGCCATGAAGAACATGCAGGAGTCCGAGGACTGGTACAAGTCCAAGGTAAAGATCCTATAGACTATAGAATAACAATGGACTAAGTGAGGATGACTTTCCCCATAGCCTTCAGGCGGGCAACTGAAGCTCATCCATGCTAGCAATTTGGATGGATTTTTGGAGCCAGGTCCTTTATTTAGAACATCAAAACATTTTAAAAACTAAAATAAATTAGAACGAGCAACTGTTGCTCATGTTAAGACAAAAATACTGAGTTCAATGATGACTAATAAAGTTTTAAAGTTATAGTCTGTACGGTTCACACAATGTATTACAAATTTAATAGATTTCGTATAATTAACCACCTGGACCTGCAATTTGTTTTACGTGAGTAACATTAAATAATTATATATTTTCTGAAGTCCCTCCCTTTACTGGTCTAAGGGACTAATCAGAATCCCCGTTGCCCTCACGTTGACCAATGAGACGGGCTTTCCTGTGTCCAGCCTTGTCTGGTCCAATCAGGAGGGAGGAGGAGGGAACTTGATCATTTCCTTTTGAAATGTTGTTCCTCTCCATCCTCATTTGGGAATCTTACAGACTATCACTTTCATGGAAAGTCTGTTACAGGAAGGAACTTCCGCATCCACACTGCAAAAAGTGGATTCTAAGCAACTAAAAAATTTCTTACTTTAAGAAATAAGTTCTTATTTTTTCCCTAAAAAGTAATGTCTTGCCGAGCGAAGTTTTCTTGAGAAAAACAATCTTATTTTAGGAAATAAAATCTAGCCATTTCTTCAGATATATTTGCTAAAAAACATGATATTTTTTCTTGTAACAAGAAAGAAAAACTTTTTGAATCTTCTTCAGCTTTAGACAAAGAATATTTTTTCTTATTTTAAGACAAAAAAAGATCACTGCAACTCTTAATTTAAGAACTGATTTTCACAGATAGAAAATACATTCCTCAGCTTCACAGCTCGAAGGTCCTGGGTTCGATTCCCACCAGGACGGGGCCTTTCTGTGTGGAGGTTGCATGTTCTCCCCGTGTCTGCGTAGGTTTCCTCCAGTTACTCTGGTTTCAACCTCCCACTAAAAACATGTGCAGTAGGTGAATCTTCCAGCCAGGGGATTCTGACCATCAGCCTGGCTCCACATCATGGAGGACATTTTGCTTAATTCTAGCTATTTATCTGCTTAAATTTAGTGTGGCTTTCTTATTTTATGATAAGAAAAATATTCTAGAAATAAGAAATCTTCGCAAGAAAAAAATGCTTACCCCATTGGCAGAATTTTTCCTTGTTATTAGTAGGGTACTTTTTGCAGTGCAGCCTCCATTTCCTACTAGGCTTCCTGCAGCTAATAGTGACGCTACGTCCATGTTCTTCATAGTCTGTGGCACAGGCGAGCTTGGCGGTTCAATTCATGCTGTCTGTGAATGAGTACATTGTTCCTGGGTGCCCATCATGGCAACTTTCAGTACCATATGGTTATATCTGGGGATAATGGAATACAGAGCACACTGTTCACTGCATCTATTCTACACGAGTCAGTAATATGAGTAGTTGTGACAGGAAGGGCGTCTTTGAGCTGTGCAGTCAATTTGATTTTAATCGAATCAGGATCCACTCCATAATCAACCTCAATGATCAATTACTCGCCAGTAAAAGCACATATTAGAGTTTCGAGGAATACAACTGATACTGTTGCTAAAGTTTAGGATGAGGTTTATTCAAAACACTCCTTGTCTACGATCATAGCCCAAGTTTGAGATGACCTTTTTAGCCATATTTAGTTTTTAGTTTGTTTCTGCTTTAAAGATCACATTTCTTCTTCTTTTGTTTTATCCTCTGTAGTTCACTGATTTGACTGAATCTGCCAAACGCAACAATGAATCGATGAGACAGGCCAAGCAGGAGGCCAACGAGTCCAGGAGGCAGATCCAGGCCCTCAGCTGTGAGGTCGACGCTCTCAAGAACACGGTGTGGACGCTACTACAAAAAACTACTACGACTTACTACTGACACTACACTACACTACACAAACTGAACTCCCCCCCTGTGGTTTTGCAGAACGAGGCTCTGCTGCGTCAGATGAGGGAGATGGAGGACCAGTTCGGGAATGAGATTTCGAACTACCAGGATAACGTGTCCCGCCTGGAGGAGGAGATCCGTCACCTGAAGGAGGAAATGGCCCGTCACCTGAGGGAGTACCAGGACCTGCTCAACGTCAAGATGGCCCTGGACATCGAGATCGCCACCTACAGGAAGCTGCTGGAGGGAGAGGAGAGCAGGTCAGGGATATCGCAGCGCTGCTTGTACACCGATTGATAATCTCTACAGAGCCGTGGGAAGATATTTAGTTAGGGGGCGCTGAGGGACAAAATTTACCCCCCAAATACTTTTTCTGTGCATAAATCCTATTTATTAACCTCTTAACTCCCGCCTGAACCGAGAGCATTTTCTCCAGTTCAGCTTTACCCAAATCCTGTGGGCCAGTGTAACGCCTCATTTGAAAGACCTACACAACTAAATTGATCTTTTTCCTCATATCAGATTTTTTTTCATCACTTTTTTTGTTGGGCAGTCATCTCATTTTTGTCAAATTTTTGTCAATTTTTTTGTCACTTTTTCATCAAATTATTCACATTTTTCTTGTCAAATTCTTGTCACTTTTTCGTCAATTTTTTCTCCATTTTTCATCAAGTTTTTCTCACTTTTTCGTCAATTTTTTGTCATTTTTTGTCATTTTTTTGTCACTTTTTCGTCAATGTTTTCTCACTTTTTTCACATTTTCAGCCTTGTTTTCGTCTCAGTTTTGTTGCTATTTTCACACCTTTTTTCCAGAAGCTTTTGGACTGGGGTAAAGCTGGAAGAAAATGTGCTCGGTTCAGGTGGGAGTTAAGGGGTTAATATTCTCTATCTTTTGTTTTGCAGGATCACTATTCCCATCGGTATGGGGGGCATGACTAACCATGTTGGAGATCGCGGTAAGTGCTGTGAGACAAAGCACTAGAATTCCATTTTATTTCAAATAATTTAGACCTGTAGATCCACTTGTTTTCTTGTCATTGTTTATTTCTTAAATTTGCAGACTATGAGCGTACTCCCAGGGACCAGGGGAAGAAGGCCGTGGTCATCAAGACTGTGGAGACTCGAGATGGAGAGGTACACTGCAAAAAGTATTTAACTAGATCAGTATAAACATCTCAATTTGAGCACAATAATCCAAATTTTAGTTGTTTTGACAAGTTAAGAAGTTCTTGGGCATTTGTCCTAGATTATTTCACTTGTTCTGAGATGTTTCTGACTCGTTTCGATACATTTCGTCCTTATTTCAGGTCATTTTCTTTGCCAATGAGGTAAGAAAATTGGTCTTATCTCATTGGCAATTTTACTTCCTTATTTCAAGCGAGATTTGCCTTAGAACTGGTCTGAAATGTCCTCAAACAAGCAAAGGAAACTTGGTCCGATCAGGAAAAGTGTCTAAATGAATGAAAACCGCTCAAAACAAGATACATTTCCTCAATTCCAGTCATTTAAGCCAATAGATACAGACGGCATCTCGTCATAGAAGGGGGCGTGGCTTCGCCGAGGGGGAAAATAGAATCTTTAGAGAAACACAATTTTCCCTCTTTTTTGCCATTTTCTGCTGGAATATCAACGTATTTATCACATATAAATAAAGTCAAGTGTAAATCGGGCCCATATGGATATTTTCTCACAGCAGATTGTTCAGTAGAAGTGAAAAAACGGCAGTTGTAGCAAGCGCTAGCTAACCGTTAGCATTAGCCCGATGCTAACATGTAGCATCAAGTTAGCATTCTCCGTTATTCATGTATTTATGGGCTGTTGAACCACTTTGCTCCTCCCCATGTCTTTGTATCTTTATTTAGTAGAAACTATGTTCATATTTCAGCATTTGTTGCAGTAGTTTTTGAATAATTAGAGAAAACGTTCATTTTTCAAAATTGTTTTCCCCCTTAACTGTTTTCAAAAATGACCATATATGGGCAATTCCAGAGATGCCGTCTGTATCTATGCTTGATATTTACTTTTTGT